>NC_142802.1:24395350-24486961 GCF_049724085.1 Artemia sp. Qi Xiang Cuo | reverse complement strand
TATATCATTAATTGATTAGGGTAACTGAGCCATTTATTGAGTGATTATAATCTGGTGTGAAAATAAACTCATAGATATCCCCTTTCATTGCAGGATGACAGTTCCCGGCCAAGACGTGATCATTCTATCGCTGCTCGATCTGACAGATCTACAATGTCAGGTATTTCATAAATTCTGTTTTATATAATCCTTTTTCGCTTCTTTCGATTCTTAAAAATTAGAAAAGTTATTGAAAGTGTAGAAATACGAATAGAAGATCAGTGGCCAAGAATTTATTTAGGATAGTATCAAAACTTAATGGGAAAGGTGCCTAATAATTACACTTTTTAGGATGTTTCTACTAAAAGTTGAACTGAAAATTCCAAAAACAAACTTCATTCCTACATTTTTTTTTTCACTAGAACGCAATGAAAATGTGAGTTAATAAATGTAGTATAACAAGAAGTACTATGAATTGTGAAAAATAATTTTTCTCTGACGAAATTTAAGCGGATGATGTGGTAGCAAATCTATCAAAGACACTTGGCAGTACAGATGATCAAACTTTTTGTTTTTTGAACCAGTAAAAGAAAAAAATGATTTTTCATTTACACCTTGAGGTAAGGCTGTGAATATAGATGGAAAAATCTTATTAAAAAAAAGAGTAGGATGAAAGGACCAGTCCCTGTAAATATTTTAATGAATATGTAGGAGAGTCTTGATATTTAAAATCCTAAATTGTATCACATGAAACCTCTGCCATTTTTTTTCCCTTTTTTGTCTAAGATTTTAACATATTTTTCCCCAGTCCATTTTTCTTCCTTTTTGTGACTAGTCAATACTGCTGTTTTAGTTCTAGGTAAGTACCTCTACAAGCTTAAATCGTAAGGACTATGTGCTACAAGAAAAACAACATGTACAAAATGTACAAACTAAGATTCATACAACAAAATATTAGTTAAAATTGACTGTCAGTTAGGTTTTGAAATTTAAGCAGAATTTATCCTTGGGCTCATATTCAAACAATTTTAAAATTCACAGGGGATTCAAGTTCATGGTGAAGGAATAAGCTTATGGAACATATTATAATACCTTTTTCTTCTACAGGGTTAAATTTTGCTATTAATTTTTTAATTTCAGTTCCTTGTTTTTTTTTACTATTTCTCATAAAAAAAAACTGATTCTAATTTGTATATTAAATTGATTATTTAACTTCAATATTGTTTTACAGTCATACTTCTATGTCCCCCTAATCACCCTAGTATATTGAATTGAGTGACCAGTGCTTTTCTTACACACCAAAGACATGGACACAAAACGAATGCCCTGGGATGTTTACTTCAGGCAACATTAAGCTAGTTATTGGCGTATTCACATTGACATTTTACATCATTCATGGTAGCATCTAACAACTTCTGTTCTAACAACTAGGTAGCATCTAACTGGTGTGTTTTAAAAAATACACCAATCTAAGCTTAACACTCAAGCTAATGATGAGTTAAAACTGTTAAGGTTTAATTGATTAAAGAACTGTTTTTGCTTGTTCTTCGCTTTTTCTATTATTTGTGATCAACATCTCCCCCTTTTCTATGAAAAATTAGCACCATTGGATCGTCGCTCAGCTTCCTTGGGAAAACAACGACAACCACTTGCGGTTTCATCGGCACCGACTTCGGCACAAAGCACTCCTAAAATCCGTTTGGGTAAGATAGTAGCAACTGAAAACAATTCCATAGATGTGTCTCTTCTATCCTATTGGCAGCCTGGCTTTGGATTGTATTAGTATTTATCAGGTGGTAAATATAGTGTAGTCCTGCATAGATGTGAAAACCCAAAGATTTGTGTAGGCTACTCTTAAGTAAGGGGAATTTTGCTTGCACATTCTTAGAATAGTTTTTTAGTAAGGACCTATTCAGTTTTTTATGCACACATCAAATAGTCTTGTTATATTTTAGTAAGAATATACTTTGTTCACCTAAGGGATGTAGCCAGATTTCTACTTAGGGGGTACCTGGACAGAATAATTATGGATGTTTTTTTTTTTTTTGCTTAAAGAGGACCGCAAAAAGGGCCGCAAAGCCAGAAGATATATTCTACCTAAAAATGTATCTTAATTTCCGCATATTCTCTGTCTTCCAGGGAATTGAAGACACATGTGTTCCACGTCTTAACTGCCTAAATTTGGTGGTTTTGAGTTCAACTTTGAAAACAAATAACAAGGAATGCCAAATTACAGAATGTACAATTAAAAAACCACAAGGAATGAGCCTTTAAACTCTGCAGCATCTTTAGCTCTTATTCAATATACCACTGAGTACAGAGTAATTAAGGTCAATATTCCAAAATTCAACATGTCTCTTGAGATCTACTTTCCGTCCAACCCGCAAACAAACCTATTTTATCCGACTTTGTAGTATGTGCCGCTCTTTACAATTTTGTCATTATGAATTTTTAGCTTTTTTCGTTACAATTTTGAATTTATAGTTTTTTTGCCCTTGGATAGAGCTACCATATTGATAGTGGCTACGCCCTTGGTTAATCTTTCTCGATTCACCTAGTTTAAGATTTGCTTTTTAGTTTTAGTTGCTTTGCTTAATTCCTATGTTTATATATTTATGGGTGGAAGCACAAGATACAATCCTCACACAAGGTATAAGTCTATCCAAGCTTTTCAAAGATAATGCACATCTTCCTTTCCTCTCCCTTTTTTCAAACTCTCGGGAGACTCCTTCTTTCTTTCCAACTCTGGTTCATATCTGATTGTTGGAAGACCTTCTCCATTGAGGAGAGGCAACCCTTCAGGTAAAAATAGTTAAAAACATATGTCGGCTATATGCTACAATGAGTTGTTAATAGAAAGTAGGAGTAGTTTTTCTACAATACTCCTGGACAAGTAATAATATGACGCAGGGTGTGGCTGAAACCTAGTAACATATTTCCACAAGCTGCAAGAAATAACACTACTCAATATACCTTTTTAGTTTAATCAGGGAAACCTATAGGGAAACATTTATGTATTTTGAAGTACCAAGGACATCAAAATGAAAATAGCTGTTGCCCTTTGGCTCCATCTCAGCTCTATTCATACTTGAAAACCAGGATTTTCTACGATTTTCTATTGGTTGTTATTAAATAATTAACTTTAGAAGTCGCTCGCCAAATTTCACTTTTGCTTTACCAAACTATGAAGAAAATAAGCAGAGACTAACTTAGTAAATTTTACAATGTTTTTTCCAGTTTACGCAATATACGCAAGACAGAGAGAAATCAGATAATCTTTCAAAAAGAAGTTCCGTGACTTTTGAATTTGAGTGCATCATGTTTAAATTTTTCTCTTGGTGTCTGAAACAAAAATTTGAATTTAATTTTTGTGCTTTTCATGATTAAAACTAGGTAATAAAAATTATATCTTCGGGATCAGAAGAAAGTAAGGATTCCATTGATATTTGTAAAAAGTTAAAACACTAAAGGGGTAAAAATAACAAAATAGAATAATTGGTCTTTCCAAAAATGTGTTCAATGTAAATCAATTAGCTAATAACTTGAAGTGTTTAGTCTTAAATAATTTTAATTATAATCATGTTAATGCATGGCTAAAATTTTAATCTATTCAATGATGTATATAGTTTTTTTTTAATCCATATTTGGTAACAATATGGCAAGGTTATATTCTTGATAAGTCAACTAAATTTGAAGTGTTGAATCTAGAATAATTTTAACAATAAACATATTAATGCGTAGCTTGGGTTTTTAGCTATCGAACGATATGTACATTTGTTTTCAATTCAGTTGTGTGGCAAGATGCTAGGGATATATTTTTACATAGTTTCATTCGTATAATCAGTGGTTTTTTGCCCAATTAAGGCAGTGTTTGTCTTCTGCTACAGTAATCATAAAAGTTATAATTTTTAGAAGTCCATGATGAAATATTTTTTCAATGATTTGCTGTTGATTTTTCGTACACTTTTATTTTCAAACTTTCGAGCTGCTAAATGTTAAAAATGCATAACTACATATGTAGGTCTTCTTCATTTAAAATTGTATTCCTGGGTTTCCTATCTTTTTCAGACATACGGTTGTTTAAGTTTCCATTAAGCCATTTTAAATAATTAGATTTCAGTTTTACTGCATTAGTACTTTATAGCATTAGTAACGAGGGTTACGACATAAGCTTTTTTACTAAATTCTTTATTTTTGGTGAATAGAAGTCAATGCTACTACGATTACTAAAAACTCACAAAAGGACAAATCCAACCGAGGCAAGCACAACTGCACATGGTCCACCTCCTCCCGCTCAATTTCAGCTTTACTCTTTACACTCTCTCTTGAAATTCCCACTTCCTTTACATCGATTTTATAACCTTTTCTATTCTGTTCAAGGGGTTTCTGTCTTTGATATTGGCCCCTAAGCGATAGGATCAGACCACATCTTTCACATTTTTTGATAACCCTCGGGAAAAAATAATAAAAAAGAGTTTAAAAAACAGATGTTTAGTAATACCCATTCAAAAAAATTGATTTCCTTGTTGTTTAGGGTTGGATACTGTAAACGTTCAGTTCAGAATTCTCAACACTAGTAATTTCAATAGTGTATTTCAGCTCCATGTTGTCTTTTTGAAATTATCAATAACTTCTTCTCGTGATTGCAAATTAATGTTAAGTTGAATCTCAATGACATCCATTATTTTTTAAATAGTCTTACATGGAATTTTTTTTTCCGCTCGGTAGTTTTTTTTTAATTCTCGTTTTAAATTTTGACCACTATTGGGTGCGGTTCGCTCGGTATTAGGTTGCACCTACTGCTGCAGCCATGATGCGGTTGCTCATATGAGGACCTGAAAGTATCCGTAGCTCTTTTGAAGTGCCAAGGACAAAAATTAAACATAATTCCTTAAATTGGTTAAGTTGAAACTTACACAACAACATGTGTCTTTAAAAAAATTTGAAAACCAGAAAACTGAATTTTTAATGAAAAAGATCTCTATGCACCGCTATGCAGTTTCAAAACTTAGCGGGCACCAGTTTGAAAATAAGGAATGTGTGTTAAAAAAAATGGGCGAAAAATGGACATAAACGTGTGTTAAAAATGGACATAAAATGAGCGAAAAAAATATCTCATCATGGAGTTCTAGTTTTTCTGATTGCTGTTGCAAAAGGCAAGTTCTGCCATTAATTTGGAGTAAAACGGGTAAAAAAAAATATATTGACTGTATGAGCAAAATCATGTAAGAATTTAATTCAAGGATCCTGTTTTCAAATAGGGTAGGGGTTGAAAAAAAATTATAAAAATCTATGTATTAATATGGCTATTTTCGAATTGTTTAAGATTACTTCTTCAAATTAGC
This sequence comes from Artemia sp. Qi Xiang Cuo, assembly GCF_049724085.1. Classification (NCBI taxonomy): domain Eukaryota; kingdom Metazoa; phylum Arthropoda; class Branchiopoda; order Anostraca; family Artemiidae; genus Artemia; species Artemia sp. Qi Xiang Cuo. Next base: position 24,481,637 of record NC_142802.1, on the reverse strand, counting down.
CTATTAGTTAATTGACTTACCCATAAGAACATGTTTTTTGAAAGACGAATTATCATAAATTGTAATGCTTATCAATGGAACCCTTATTACTTCGGTTTCAAATAATCCCTTTTACTATTTAACTGTTTAAAGTATATAATAAATTCCGTTTTTTTTGTCAGAGGCCATGTTGAAAATCTCCCTGACTGCCTTTATGTGTGCCATAGGCTAATAGCACTTAGACCTTAGGGTTATTTGCTGGATTTGAAATAAAGTGTTATTAACAAACTGAGGATCAACAGATTGTCTTGTGTTCGGATTTTGACGAACGAAAAGCGTCGTAAAATTTACAGAATGAGTTTCCGCATATTATTTTTCATGGTTCGTCTTGAAAACACTGGTGAAACTTCGCAAATGAATCCTGACCTTCAATATTTCTTAACAACCAAAAGAAAAATCAGAGAAAATCCTAGTTTTCAGGTACAAAGAGACCTAAGATGGAGCCAGGCGGTAAGCAATGTTTTCATTTTGACGCCCTTGGTACTCTAATTGATTATCGGTTAGTGTCTTTCAAGAAAATACCTTTTTTCTTCTTTTCTTCAATTTTTCATCAACGATTGAACTTTAGCTGCTTTTTTAAGAGGATATGTAGATAATTTGAAAAAGAAAGAAAAGCAGATAATTGAATTAGATTTCTGCCTTTAAAAAAAAAAAAAAACGGCTCTAGTATTCCCTTGTTCCTCCATTCTACCCCTTCTTTTTCGTCTAATTCTTGCTTATTTTGTGTTTTTTTTTTATGTGTGATGCTTAGAATTATTAAAAAAATTACTTTGTAGGAAAAACTTGCACTTAATATTTTTCGCAATTGATTTAAAAGGACCAAAACTCAAAGATAAATAGTAATTTATTCAAATTTTTGTTCGCAATGATTTATCTTCTTTCTTTTCACGAGTTTTATTAATGACGAAGTCCGTAAAGGATAGAATGACGGCCAAGATCAATATAAAGTTAGATCACCTATTGTAAAACACAGGCGATAGAATGATGGTTAGGATCAATATGAAGCTAGGACGATATTTTATTAATGACATCACTGTGTGATCAATCTATCAATGTGGACTAGATTTGTACTTTTTATGAGAAGTTCAGAAACTTGGGAAAAACAGCCTATCCGTTAATAAGAACAGTGGAAAAACTTAACTTTTTTAATTAATACCTTATCCATCATTCTATCATATATGGTTTACCAAATGTCATCTCTGTTCTGTGGACTCTGCACCGTTTTCCCATTTTTATAGGCTTTGCCCTCTTATGGACTGGGAGATACTTTGACTCAATACTTTGAATTGGGGATTGGGAAAATGGCTAAAAGCTATAAACTCAAAGGTAACTTTGATCAAATTTATGCCATAGATTGCACTATTACATGAGCTCCCTTTGTTCTCTCTTTTATTTTCAGATAGCTCAAGGAAGCTTTTATTTCAGAAGCATTAATTGAGCCAATAAAAATCAAGAAAAAACGTATTTCTAGGTACGATGGGACGCTCTGTTTCTGTTGGAAGAGACGCCCGGGCTAAAAGAGCCGCTCGAACACCAACATCCACAGGTCCACCTTTACCAGTGAATGGAGAAGGGCATCAAGCACGTCGAAAGATTGACAATTGTAAGATAAATCTAAAGCTTCTATAAGCAATTCCAAATCAAAGAAATAAAAAACAGGGAATTAATACGTTAAGAATGAGGAAGAACGTCAAAATTTAAAAGTTTGTTGAGCCATAAGCCCAAAGCACGTCCTTCTCCTCCTCACGTTCATATCGGGTGAAGAGATTAGAAATAAACGGTTCATCAAACTCGTGCGTCATGTTCAACAGCTTTAATATCTCTTAAATACACAAAATATTTTCGAATGATGTGCTGAAACCTTCATTGGAGGTTTAGTGACCAAGATTTCAGAAAACAACTTACGAGTTCAAATTTAAAACAGAATGATCGACTGAAAGAACCAAATCGATTGAAGACCAAAAGATCCATCGATTAAAGATCAAAAGATTAAAGAAAAGCAAATATACTGCAATAATGACAAGAAAATTTCACCACAAAAGGGGAATATAGACCTGCGGCTGTGGTTAGAGCATATCATAGGCAGCGCAATCGCGCTGCCTAAGTAAAGAACGATGTCGGCACAATGTGTTATTTATTTATTTTTTTTCTTTAGACCAGGGCACTTCGTATCGAAGCAACTGTCGTAGAAACTTCGAAAAGAGCTCATTCGATTAGAAATTGGAGTGGCTTGTGCCCTTTTTAATAGTCGAAAGTGATTGGAAGGCAATTAACACCCCTTCCACGCCCATCATTGCCCCAAACACATACAATCAAAATTTTTAAACATCTATTTTGTTCAGCGTAGTTGATTTTCACAAGGAAAATATGTTTTCGGAGAAGACACTCCCCCACACCCCTCAAGGAAAGATTTGTAAATTTTGCCCTGGGGGCATATAAAGTTTTGATAGAAAGCTTTGTCGTAGAAACTTCAAAAAAGGCTCATTTGATTGGAAATTGAAATGGCTAGTGCCCTTTTTAATAGTCGAAAGTGATTGAAAGGCAACTAACACCCTTTCCACGCCCACCATTTATCCAAACACATCTAATCAAAATTTTGAGATAGCCATTTTGTTCAAAGTAGTTGAAAGGTCCGGAAATTATAACTTTGAGGATGACACTCCCCCTACAGCCCTCATGGTAAGGGTTATAAGTTATGCCCTGGGGGCATATAAGGTATTTATTAAAAGCTTTGTCGTAGAAACTTGAAAAAGGACTCGTTAGATTGGAAATTCAAAGGGCTAGTGCTCTTTTTAAAGTCGAACGTGATTTCAGGGCAACTACCCTCCCCCCACTCACACCCACCTTTTCCCCAAACCCATCCAATTAAAATTTTTATATAGCCATTTTGTTCAACGTAGTTAAAAGTTGTGTAAACTAGTTCTTTGAAGATGATAACCCCCTGAGATCCTTCGAGGAAAGGGTTGTAAGTTATGCCCCGGGGGCATATAAGGTTTTTATAGATAGCGATGTTGTAGAAACTTCCAAAAGAGCTCATTCGATTGGAAGTTTGAAGGGCTTGTGCCCTTTTTAATAGTCGAAAGTGATTGGAGGATAACTAACACCCCTCTCATACCCCACCATTTCCCCAAACACATCCAATCAAAATTTTCAGATAGCCATTTTGTTCGACGTTGTAAAAAAGCCTAGAAAATATATTTTGAGGATGACACCCCCCCCCCCCACAGCCCTCAAGGCAAGGGTAGTAAATTATGACCTGGGGGCATAGAAGGTTTTATAGAAGGCGTTGTCGTAGAAAATTAAAAAAGGAGTCATTCGATTGGAAACTGAAAGGGCTAGCGTCGTTTTTAATAATCGGAAGTGATTGGAGGGCAAGTAACCCCCCTCTCACGCCCACCATTTCCCCAAACACATCCAATCAAAATTTTGAGATAGCAATTTTCTTCAAAGTAGTTGGAAGTTCTGGAAATTAGGTCTTTGAGGATGACAACCGCACCCACCCCCCACCCCAGCCCTCAGGGCAAGAGTTGTAAGTTACGCCCTGGGGGCATATAAAGGTTTTTATTGAAAGCGTTGTCATAGAAACTTCAAAATGGCTCATTCGATTGGAAATTGAAAGGGCTAGTGCCTTTTTTAATAGTTGAAAGTGATTGGAGAGCAACTAACGCCCCACTCAAGCTCACCATTTCCCCAAACACATCCAATCAACATTTTGAGATAGCCGTTTTGTTTCACGTTGTTGAAAGTTCTGGAAATTTGGTCTTCGAGTATAACAACCCCCTCACAGCTCTCAGGGCAAGGGTCGTAATTTATGCCCTGGGGGCATATAAGTTGTTTATAGAAAGCGTTGTCGTAGAAACTCAAGGAGAGCTCATTTGAATGGAAATTGGAAAGGCTAGTACTCTTTTTAATAGTCGAAAGTGATTGGAAGGTTTGACATTTTTATAATAAAGATCGATGTGGGTACAATGTATTGTATTTTTTTTTGTTTTTTGTTTAGACCAGGGCACTTAGTATCGAAGGATTTGTCATAGGAACTTTGAAAAGGGCTCATTCGATTGAAAATAGAAAGGGCTAATGCCCTTTTTAATAGTTGAATGTGATTGGAGGGCAACTAATCCCCCTTCTACGCCCACCCTCTCATTTGCCCATTATGTTGAAAAACTAAATGTTGCCTTAAGATTAAACCAAAATGCACCGTGTTAATGCTAATTTCCAATAAGGCATCTCAGCAGTATCCCAAGAACGACTGAGGGTATTGTGTTCAAACTTTCGGGACTACTTCTGCTCTTAAAATTTAACCAAAAAATAGCGTAAGTGTATCCAAGCTATCAAAGAAAGTAAACAGATTTTTTTTTGCGAATGGTATGAAGTTTTCTATTTCAGGTCAACTAGAGGAGGTATGAAACTAAATTAAACCGTACTATTTTGTGTCCAGATTTTAAAACGGTGTATGTTGTTAAAAATTGCTGAAAAATTTTCTCCAGCATACAAATAGCAGGCCAAACTATAAAGTCTTTAAAAAACGAAAAGATTTAAAGTATTATTTTCTTTTTCCCTGAAAAGACTATGTCAATACAAAACGATCAGAAATTCATTAAAAAAACTTTTTCCACAAAAGTTTTTCAAAGAAAAGTAAAGAACTCCATTAAACCAAAAATGAGTAAAAATAAAATCAAATAATCTACCAAGCGTGAAACTACCACAAATCTGCATTGATAAATAAATGACACCCAAAACGAACAGAAAATACAATAAAAAACCTAGTCAAACTCAAAACGAGCAGAAATTAACATGAGTAGGGCTCAAAATCCCTATGCTTTCCCAAGGCCATAACATGATTAGCACTTTTAGGCGTATTTACTTCAAAACATTGAGGTTTTAGTAAAACTAAGAGTGTTTCAGTAATAATAACTTGCAATTACCGACTAACATTCGTGACATTCTAATTGTTTTCCAGTGCCTATAGGGTAAGCTTTAGCCTAAGGAGCGTTGTGTCAAAGATGGCAGTGTCCCCCTCGTATGAATGTAATTCATGTTCGCTTTGGTAATATTCTTCTTTACTTTCAGGCTAGTACACTTATTATTTCTATTTATTTGCTGTTAATTTATTCACAATAAGTGATGTCTATACTTAGAACAAAACGACACCATCACAGTATATACCTTAAGTATACCATACTTAAGAACAAAAAGTACTGCCGCATGGGAATGTGTCCTTCAGAACTAGTGAGTTTTGCAAGCACTTTGATATCTTAAGCCGAAGAGGTATCTCACAGTTTTATATCTCATGAAATTTTTGTCCTTTCTGTGCCAAGATTAAAAAAGGCAGCTCCATGAAGCGTATTCTATTTTTGTTACTTGAAAATGACCCAAGAACTAAAAAATTTTGTTTGAACAATTCCTCATAAATTGTCATAAATGCTAATGGTTTAGTAAAGTCATCCCTAGAAGAGAAAAAGGGTAGGGTGTGGGTTTGTGGTTGACAATTGCCAAAATTTCGAATTTCCAGGCATAATTTTTTCATATATTTACGGGATGTTTCTTTGGATCAATAAAGATCTCCAAGACTTCCCCTTCTGTGCAGCAAGCACTTGAAAGCAATCTTTGGCAAATTTTTTTTTTGAAAGTCTTCCAGCAACGAGGAGGATACCACCCTTTAACACCCATCCTCAACACGCAGTCTAGGCGAAATCCATTTTTCAGACATGACGTTAGGAGGAAGGGTAAGTTTCTCCATGTCCAGATGACTCTGAAGGACCTATCAGAATTACTTGGAATACCTGGCTCTAAGAATACAGTTTTTGAGAAATCAGGACTCCATACCCAACAATTTGATTTGTTGACCTGTTCCGAAGAACCTAGTGTGCAAATATACAATATTGTTTATAAGATCCTAGTGAGCCAACTCACTCAAACAAAGCTTTCAAATTACTGTCCAAAAGAGTCTGTCGTTTTTTTTTCGTTTTTTATACTACGGAATGAAGGGCGTCATTGCGCGGCAACCTGTTCTCAGTAACTAAGAAGTTCCATGTTTTTTTATAGTTTTAAACCGATCCACTAACTTGAAGTTTTCAATCAACAGCATCCTGGTCTCATTTAAATCAAAATCATTGTTTTGAGAGATAACGTGGTCAAAATTTCACTTTGTAATGTCGCGATCTCTTTTTTTATTTAAAAAGGGCACAGGGACTTAAAATTTCTATTAGAATGGAACATCTTTCAATATTCTATTATAACCAATTCGGTACGATTACCTCTTGGACCCCCACTGAAAAAATAAACAAGTATCTACGGCTATTCTTCGCGGGACGCTCTCTGATGCGATAGAGGGCTGAAATCTCACGGGATTTTCAGACATCAAAGCAAATCATTGGTAGATAAAGGTAGCTTATACATGCAGCTAGATGATGCTGAAATTACTTCCAAGTCTGGTAGAAATAGAATCACCCCTTCGGTAAACCAAAGCAAATCGTTGGTAAACCTCAATAGAAAAATAAATTTAGGGTTTAGTATGTTCGATACAGACCCACCTTTTTCTATTTTGCTTTTTGCACATGGTCAAGGGCCAATAAGATTCACTAATTTGTACCTGCTTATAACATTAGCCTATAGTATGTTAATAGTGGTAATGTGGATGAAATTTAACGAGCTTTTATTAAATAGCAGGTGAAAATCGTTCCCGAGACAAGAGAAATAAGAGCCGCTCCTCATCTCCCAAGCCCAAACGTTCAATGTCTGTTCGGGCTCCTGTTCGTAATCGCCAAACTCCTCCTGCCAATGTTTCAAAGTCAAGGTCTTTTACACATCCGAATACCAAACCAGGTGGGTAAAACATTTTCATGTACGTAAACTGTTTTTTTCAACAAAACATATTGAACGTTTAATAGTTTTCCTTTTTAATATGTTAGTTCTAGCAAAGATTTAGCTTACCTTTCATTTTCAAGTCGCAGATGAAAACAATTTTGTATTGAGCTATAGTATTGAAACTATTATTGTAGCTCAGGTCCTCATTGAATTGTTTTTCCTTAATATTAAAGTTCTCTAGCTGTTCCTCTATACATTCTGGCTGCTGTTTCTTACTATCTCATTTTATGGAAATGAAGGATTATGTGAAAAATTTAGTTTATAGTTATGGCTATCTTAGTTTATTCGTATTCGTATTCGTTTAATCAAATAGCTTTCGTAGCAAACAAAACTGAACGCTAAATTATGCTATTTTTACAATCATTTAAGAAAAAAAAATCACTTACTTAATATATTAACAAAATATGGTACGAAGGAATTTGCAAATCTGTTCGTTCGGCACTTGAGGGGTTGTAGTCTGTTCTGATGCCCTGGTGAGTTTGGGGTTTGGTGCGGTTGGAGGAAGAATTGAGCGATGTTTCTCGTTTAACATGAGTGATTTCCCGAATCTCATTATCAAATCGTGTCTTCGGGCGAACAAAGTGGGCAAGCTCATAATCACAAGGGCATGCTCGTAACTCTCATACCTGGCTCCAAGAATTATTTTAGTTGCACGTTTTTGAACGTCTTCTAGTTCCTCTGACATGTAGGCAGTGTTTTGTGCTTGGGGACTTGATGCATGTCGTGTAAGCCAGTAAGAGCTGACGATCTGAGAAACCCAGCCTTCGTATACTCGTTAAACTTTGGATTGAATAGTGTCCTTTGCATACGATATTGCCTACGTGCAGTTTAAACGAGCAATCGCTTGTAAAATTTACGCCTAGTATTGTCGCGGACGAAACAGTTTGAAAGGGAACATCTGGTATTGTAATATCTCGTTTGAGCGGGTTGAAACGTAGAACTTTCGATTTCTGCTCGTTCAGTTGCAGGCTATTAGATTTACACTGGTTAACGAAGTCCGAAAAAAGTGTTGGTTCAAACTGCTGTTTTGCTACGGCGTTTTCTACTATGTATTTGAGAAGCGAAGACAAGTCGTCAACGAACTTGAAACGCTCCTCAAATTCTGCAAGGATTTTATTGATGACTGCAAGGAATAAAAGGGCAGCTAGTTTCGTTCCTTGGGGACAGCCACAAGTAAGTTCGGTCCACCCAGAGTGGATATCATCGGCAAATAACGGATATACCGATTGCCGTCGCCCTCGTAGAAAATCTCTCACTAATAGCAGCAAGTTTTTTCCAGCCCCCATCTCTTTTAGATTTGTCAATGCAATGAGGTGCTCTATAAGGTCGAATGTTTTCCTGTAGTCTGCCAAAAGTAGATCGATAACATTGTTTGGGCTGTCCAGCCACTCAACAATCAAATGGTACATCCGCACTAGGTATATTACCGTGCTACTGCCTCGTATACAGCCATATTGGTAAGTGTCTATTGAGGGTGCAATCTGCTGTATTAGGGCACGGTGGATAAAACCCTCGGCCACTTTAGCCAAGTTGGGAGTTACGGATATAGGTTTCAGCTGGTTGCAGGACTGGGGTGCTTTTACTGTCAGAATGACCTACACATAGGCCGCTTCCTATAATTGTGGGAATGATTTTTCTGAAAAACACTGATTTATGATTGATGCCATCGATTTGGCTAGAAAAGGTGAATACCCTTTCAGTAGCTTCACAGGGAGTTCACTTGGGTGTGTGGCACAGTTGTTACATAGACATTCGATTTCACAGAAGACTGATCTTTTGGACGCTTCTACAATTTCTCTAGCACGACAACTGTTCATTATATCGCTCATCTGTTCATCACTTATGATGGTGTAAAAAATGCAAATTTGTGTAAAAAACTTATTAACATTTAAGGCTGTGATCAAAACCTCTTCTATGCTGCTAATCTGTATTTCCATCCCTTTCTGTTTTCCAGTAAGCCTTTTTACCGCATCATGCCACTTGTGGGAATCTTACTTGAGGAGTGGTGCTACTTTCTCCCATATATACCTTTTCCTAGATACGCGGAGGGCTGAAACGACTTTGTTTCTCAACTTGTTCCCCTCTGATACTTCTCCCACGGCATGGAGATTGCATCGTTTTTTGATCATTATTTTGAGCTCTGAGTTTAGCCACGGCTTATCTGTTTCATAAACCAAGCGCATTTTTACAGGAAAGAATTCACTGTATTTTTGTTGCAGAGTTGAATATGGTGTCTCGACCTTTTCATTGATGTCAGTTATAGCACAGATTGCAGCAAAATTGAAGTTCGCAATCCATCTTCCAAAGGCTTGGATGAAGCTTTCACTTAGTGGTCTGTACAGCATTCTAGTCTGTTTTCGGTTTATGTATACGGTCTCTGTTCTTCGACTTCCAGCATAAAATGTTGTGATCAGATTTTGCAAGTGGTCCTAAGGAAAATGGCGATTCATAGTACGCTTCGAGATTTGTCAGTATGAGGTCCAGTATGCTTCCAGTTTCATGAGTGGGAACATCGACATATTGTTTAAGGTCCAACACGCGTGAAATCCATTTTTTTGTCGGTTAAGTTGAAGGTTTCCAAAAACTGTCAACTTGATATTGCAGATACGTCACTAATTCTCGCCTATTAAGCGCACCTTCTGGATAGTATATTGCTGCTATTATGATGCATGAGTAAGTCCTTGGTAGCCCCTACGGCTTGCACCAGAGCCAGATTGTCTCGTGGCACGAATATGAGGGAATACCAAATTATTTGCATGGTAAGTCTTCGCGGCAATAGATTCCTAAGCCACCTTCACATTGGTTGCCCTCTCTATCGCGTCTGGTATTAAAAAAGTTCAGATATCCTTTGATTGCACCCGTTTCGGTTGTCATATCCCAGCATTCAGTAGTTACTGCTAATGGTGCTAAGTTTATGCGCAAGACAAGTTCTAATTCATCAACCTTGTTGGTTATGGACTGAGCGTTGCAAAGAATCAGGTTTTATATTATTGCCCGACCTCTGCTTCTGTGGATTTTGGTTTTATTTTCTGTCAGGTCATTTTATATCGAGCATTATAAGTTATAAGGCATATGTAAGATAAGATTTATTTCTTGGAAATATCTATCACAAGTCCAGATGGGCCGAATCCACACTTTCGAGTCAATAAACACACACAAAAAAAGCAAGCAAATGTAAAAGTGCCAGTCGGGAATTTTTTTTCAAATATCAAAAGAGTGTGGGAAAAATCTCAAAAATAATCAAAATTCACAGAATTAACAGTGAATAGACTAAACAAAAGACAAGTAAAAATTTGATCTTGTGATTAAAAAAATACAAAACACAATCTATTTAAAAAAAAGAAAAAAGAAATCTTATAAATAGAAAGCTCCAAATTTTTGAAATAAACATTAAACAATTTCAGGATACGAAGGGGTGGGGTATACACTTAATTAGCACATCAACTACGGACCTGATGAAATTTCTTCTATACCCTTCAGTGGAAAATCTTATTGGTGTAAGAAGGGAGATTTTTTTAAGCAGAACGAAATTTCAGGGGGGATAGGGTAGTCGAAAGAAGGAGGAGTCTTAACGAAATTAATTATTAGAACTATTGACTTTAAAGGGTGGACTATCATATTGTTAGTAAAAGCTTCATCTAAGATGTGTTGCAAGTTTATCCTGGGCTTCTTTTAAAAACATGTTCTAGACGTATTTTTTTTCTACTTATATGTCTTGTTACTACAATATGCTTCAGTATCCAGAAACATCTATTAAACAATAAAGAGACGCTAAGTACCGTTTCCTTCTTGCGGTTTAATAACGTATACATTAAAATGAATAATTGGCTTTTTCACAGAAAAGGTAGCGTATTCTTGGTAACTATTTTAAGTGTCTATAACATGAACACTTAATAGGGATAAATATGCTTGACCAAGCCATCAATAAGCATATTAAGTGAGGCAGTAATTAACTCTACAAATCTTATACTAAAAACATTCCAACACGTTGAGAAGAACTGTCAAACTAAAAAGTCTGCCTTAAATCCAATAAAACTGACAATTAACCAAGAAAGAAATTCTGTTTTGAAAGTTGGCAGAAGTTTCGCCGATTTTGAATAAATACAGACATTTTTAACTTGAAAAGCACTACACCTATCCAGCCTTTAAGATTTAGTATTGTACAAGTATTTTTAATATAGGTTTACGATCCTTCAAGTATCATTAAAACTGAGTTTGTGGAAACAGTGTCACATTTACTTACGTCAATTATACTATTCTGCATTTTTGTCTAATTTTAGCCAGTTTTAAGGAAGAAGAAAGCGTAAGTAAACTAACTGAGACTGAAACTAAGCCGAAAAAATAGCTGATTAATTTTCTTCCATAGAATTTTTCTTTATAGAAATTTCTTTAAAATGAAACTTCCAGTTTAACATAATTCTTGATCGTGATTTAGTATGATTCTACATCAGTACTGCCGACTGGGAGGGGAGGCAATTTTACTTCCTTCGTTTATATTAAGAGGGAGAAAAATAGACTCTAGGCATCTTCATTGAAAAATATCCGTTTTTAGTATTTTCATTAATACAAATGGAAAAAAATGCCCTTCTCCCTGGATTTGGAAAAATACATTTTGCCCCCCCCCCTCTGATTTTATTTTGAATTAGTGCTACAGTTCTAGATCATTCTATATGACAAGCGATTGCTCGATTAATTTTCTTTTATAAGATTTGCTCTTTTCAGAAATTCCTTTCAAATTAAACTTCCAGCTTAACATAATTCTAGATCACGATTTAGTATGATTCTACATCAGTACTGTCAACTGGGAGAGGAGGACTTTTCCTCCCCCTCCCCCCTTCTCCCTCGAGATTAAAAAAATTTTTGGTATCTTCATTGAGAAACATCTTTTCTTAGTATTTTCATTGAAACAAATGGGAAAAAATCCCCCCCAAGATTTTGAAAAATACATCCCCCCTTCCAACTTTATCGTGAATTGGTTCTACAGTTTCATACCATTCATACAGTGTCATATCACTCTATATGAAAATTTATATATTAAAGATTTGAATAATCTTAGGGATCTTCAACGTCAACTTCAGTTTCAGCATGAAAAAGTTGACGAATACTCTAGAAAGTTGAAAAGTTCTGAAAGTTGATGAAGAGTCTTTAAAACAATATTTCAATACGACGAAAATATGATAATTAGAATAAAGAGATTTAATAGCGAATAAAACGATTTTCAGATACTTCCTATGACCCAGCACTAAAAGATGAAATCCTTCTTCACCCCCTTCAAAAGGCCCCAGCAGAACCAACCAGAGTGAAATCGCCTGAAACTCTTCTAGTTCGTTCTCCAGATCCAGTTAACTGGACTGTGCCGATTGAACCAACTAAGCCGCTCAATCAAGTCCAAGGTGTTAAGCAAAGTAAGTAGGCTCATAAGTGCATTATACATTTGGAGTTGCTTAGGTTAATAATAAATTTCTAAACAAGTTTTCTTTAATATTTTAAAGATAATTACCTGAGCTAGATTTTTGAAACTTTCAACATTTTTCATAATTTGATATTTGGGCTGATCCCTGAAAGACTCGTTCAACCGGCTCAACTCCTTTCTTTGAAATTATAAAGAAAACATACCCGGAAAGTAATTATTTAATTTCCCAATATCGGTAAAACGACCACTAAAGTAGGTGTTAGTCACTTAGATTAACGTTGAATAAAGGAGCAAATCAATCATCTTTACTTCAATCACTTTTATTAATGACAGCCTCAAAAAAATTAGGCTTGCAAACAAATCAGATTTAAAGGGCTTGACAACAAAAGTATTTTATTTCAGCAATCGCATTCGTGTAATGTTGGGACGGAATAAAGGTGGCTAGGTTGAAAATATTACCCCTGTCTAGCATTTAACAAGTGCTTCTTAGTAAAAAGATTTTAAAGGATATATTGGTGATCAGTCCATCAATATTATTCCTAGTAAATAACAGCTCTCTGATCTTGTGTTTCCCGATTATATAAGCCCCATTTACATGACTCTCACCAGATGACTACCCCCAGCTCCCGTTCCTAGTCACGCAGCTTTATCCCGAATGACTCTGAGGTTATGAGACAGCCACAGGGCAACGAAGAGGGACAGAGATGCCAACAACCAATCTAGGTCGTAAAAAAGCAATCTTTATTGACGCCAAACATGAATAATTTATTAAACATAGTTTTACTTTCAATAAATCATACACTGTCATATTTATTGTCCCTTTCGAACCTGAACCTTTTGGCGTTTGCAAATTTCACCCATCTTGATGATACTTGGTGGAATTATCGGTGGGATTATGTCTTTTCACCCTACACATAAATCACCCCACATATGTGGGGTGATTTTACTTTAGCTTTATAAAGCTCGTACATCTTTTTCTTTGTCTTTTTTTTCTGAAGAGAAATTTCGGAGAATCTCATAAAGAAATGTCTCTGCAAACTGAATCAAATTTGCATTCAATGCACTGTTACAAAATTAGTTTATCAGCGTTATTTTTACAGCTGTCATATGAATTCTACAAACTTGAGAAAAGGAAAAATGTGAATTTGAATTTCGATTGACTCTAAAATTTTAACAATAGCCTTTTATAAAGAAAAGCATTTTAGGACTCATTCGAAAAAAGTACTAACTGGCTCAAAATGTAACAAAAATCAATCGAAGATGTATGTTCTTCATAGATATTACAATTTTGAAAAATTATCTCTAAAATGAGTTTAATATTGCAACAACTTTATTAATTTGTCATGTACATATCTGATAGAGTATCAAGTTACCATGGACATATTCAAGGGGGTAAGGGGTTTATGAATCTAATTTTCATTTAGGTGCCATGTTATGACACTTAAGAATGTATTATGGTAGTGTGTCGCAGCTGCATAAAAGGGCTCCGCAAAGAGACTCATAGAGAGGAAGGGATGAGTATGCGGTATCACTTTAACTCTGAATATTTTCCAGGCTCTTGGATGCCAGAACCTCCTTAACTCCAAAACCTAACAACGCCAGTGGACAGCAAGAACCTTGCACTTTAATTTTGACTAAATTTTTAAAGAGCTATACCAACTGTTCATCGACTTCAAACAAGCCTTTGGCCTGATCTGGCGAGATAGTCTCTGGTATATCTTGGCTCACTACGCAATTCTCGTTAATATTATCGATATTATAAGGAGTATGTACGAGAAGGCAAGAACCATGGTGCGGACTAGTGAAGGACTTAATGGAGAGTTTTCGTCCTCTAAATTGGTTTTCCAACGATGTCTTCTCTTACACATTCTTCTATGCCTATTCCTATTCCTATGTGGTCACACTTGTCCCTAAAAACACGGCAATTGTCCCTGCTTGCATATGCTGATGACAGTGTAAGGCTGCCCCTACTATCAGGGCTAAAAATGTGGTAGCGTGTTATGACTTAGGCTTTGGGAAAGGATCGGTACTCAAAATTCAGTGCCAACTGATATTTATTATAAAAAGATATAAAAGGACGTTATTCTAACTCTAATTATAATATTAATATTTCTCAATCTCTTCATGGTCTGTTGTCTAATATTCTTTGAGTGTGCTTGTTCAATCCACGAATGTTTACCGGAAAAAAGGGTTTACTTAATTCTAGGCTATCTAATGTTTCTAATTGAAATGACTACACTTAAATAATCAGACTGACTTGGGTACTTGTGTAATTAAAGTTCTTTGTGTCAAATTATTGTTCCTAGGAAAAACCTTTTTATCAAATCTCAATGGTCGTGTAAGTTAAACCAAGCTTCGGGCTTATATTCTGAAAAGGAGATCGGTGTTCTTTGGAAATTTGATAATCTACAACTTTCTAGAAAAAATAGCATCTTTGGACGGAAGAGATTAGAAATCATAATGTAGCAATTTAATGTCTCCTTTATTCCCTATCCATTCAGTTTAAACATTAGGGCTGCCTCTATAAATGATTAGCGCGTGTTGAAATGCTAAAGTGGTTAAAAGGAGAAACCGACTCCCTCTTTCGTATAACGTAAGAGAAATCACTAAGGGGTGAGTATTGTATTGTCCTATAGTTCCAATCTTCTTATATGTGAGATTTTAATAGATGCTAGGTAAATCCCAAAGGGTACTAAGCTGGAAGAAAGAGGCAAAAAGGGCTCTTTAATTTATTCTTTAAGGTCAAGGAGTTTATGTTGTAGTTAAACCTTAGGTTGTTCCCACGTTCAAGTTTCTAAGACGAACTAATTTTATTTGTCTTCCAATCCTTAGAAAATGCTGTATTTTCTGTATGTCCACCTAGGGCCCCAAGTCTTTCTAATCCAAGATATCACAAATCACTAAATTATAATAAAATGTCGTGCTTTGCCTTCAACACTAGTTTTTATTCTTATGTCTCCTGTATACTTATTAAATTTATTACTTAGCCTGGTTTATCCAGGTGACAGAAATCTTTAGAACTTTACTTCTTATCTTAATTTTTTTTTCAAAGGGGAGTTCAGACCGACGGTGGTAGCCAATCTTAATTACAAGGAAGGCACTTACTCGTTGTTAGTTCCAAAAAAGACTATCCCATCTCTCTCTCTGAACCATTATTTTAAGCTTTGTCTTACTTTGTCAAACTTTTCTTCTATTGGCGAGAGACCAGTTTTGATGCAATTCCTCTTTTTTTGCAATAAGGCTAATAATAATTCTTTGTTCAAAATGTCGGTTTCCGCTTTCCCTTTTCAAAATACTGTTTTTTTTCTATATCTTGTCATGTGATTATTGTCGCGTAATATTCTAGCCACTAAACTCTGATTTTGAAACGGTCCGGTTTATTTGCATTTTATGGACCTTGTTGAATCAAGGGTATTCTTATTCAAGTCTGATTTCACAATGTTAGGTTTGTTTTTCTTACACAAAGAAAAATAATGCTTCGTTACTTTTACCATTACCCAAAAGTGATAGTAAAGCTTTGCTATTTTTTACAATTTAGTCAGGTTATGATAGCTTTCTCACAACAGTAATCGTCTGAATGGAAAAATAGAGGATCTCCAAGCCAGTGGAAACACAATCGACAATGCAGCTAGTTCCTTCGGAATTAGGATAAACGCAAGCAAGACCAAGGCGATGAGAATGTCACGGCCCGCAGGGACTGCCCCTCCCCCTCACCACAGTCACTGTTTAGGGCAAGGAAACTGAATGGCTCGACCAGTTTGTTTACCTAGTAAGTGTGCTGACATCCCCAAATGACTGCTTAAAAGACATCAAACGACGCATAGCTCTTGCCTCCGTATGAATCAAATCACTGCGTTCTATAAATACCTGGGCTTGAAACTGAATATACGAATTTTTGGTGCCTTAGTGGTTCCAGTTAAAATGTATGAAGTGGAAACATGGATTCTAAAGACTGATGACAAGCACCAACTGGCGGCATTCGAAACTAAATCGCTTCGAAAGCTCACTGGCATCACTTATCTTGATCGAATATCAAAAGAACGGTTACTGTCCTCCTTGAATTACCCTTAAATTATCATGCAGACAATCCAACTCCAACAGCTTCGATGGTTAGAACACATTCATTATATGTTCCTGTCCAGCTGCCCAAAATAGTCTTTGAAGAAAGAACTAATGCCTCTCGCCCAAGAGAACTACCTCCCAAGCGCTGGCGGGAAAACGTTTCTAATCACCCCTTCCCAGGACTACGACAAACACGGAGGCATACCGAAAATACTGTTTTGATGCGATTTGAACAGAAGCCTCAAATCGGCCAAACCGGGCTGGATGGGAGTTAAGTTAAGATTATGCTTGAGCAGGGGATCAGAAAACTACTTTTTTGTAGGAGAGGTGGTCACAACAACGTGGACTACCTTCTTTTCGAATTTCTCGATGGGGAGAAAAACATTGATAAACAAAGAGCGAATCCCCTCCCCCCTATTCCCCTGTGTTCAGGCATGGAGGTTTGACATGAAACCGGAGGCAGGAACTACACTGCAAATCTATCGCTTGCTCTGGTTTGGCTACATGTGTAGAAGACCACGCAAAATGCTAGCGAAAAAGACACTACGCTGCAAACCACTTTCAGGATGGAAGAAGCATTGGGGCAGACAAATCAAGACAAGGATGAGCACTGACGAGACAATGGCTTCCGTTGAGATCTTGACTGGCAGGAAATAGTCAGCCTACAGGCCCATAGCTAAGCAAAGTGAACATCAACTGTCTGCAGCGTCCTTGAACCAGGGAGAGCTACTGCCCAGCTTGCGTCCTGATTCAAGAACAAGTAAGTAGGTACAAGCCAGCTTTGAGACAATTGCAGTGGGACTAAAATTAATTTAATGAGCATCAGAGGGTGAAAGTTATTTGTCCGTTGAAAAATCGAATCTTGAATACTTACGCACAGTGTCGTAAATTTTGTCCATTATCCTGAACAATTTGAATAAAATATAGATGCTAGATTTTCGCTGTTCACTGACGAGATAAGCTTACCATTAAGTAATACTTTATCTCATAGAAATTTTAATTCTAGATTCTGAAGGGCCTCGCTGCCTTGGCGAGTTGCGCGTCACAATGAATGTCCGTCCTCTTGGCAAGCCAGCGAATTCTTCAGCTCCGTCTGCAGGTATGACTTCACAAGACTCCCTTGGCTATTACTCAGAAAATGATCAGATCACTGAGTGAGACTTACTGTGATTTAGACCCTTTTCGTGATATAAAATTAACTTCTTTTTTTTGTTAACTGTAGCTGAAAATGTATCTAAAATGTAGCAGGAATCCACAATGGAGAGTAATATGCCCATGTTTGTGTATAAACGAGTAGTCTAGATTTATTTTATAATTAGTAATAAGATATAGGTAAATAATGTATAACCATCGTCGCATGGGATTCATTCTATAATAAGTCTAATACTAAAGATTAGTGTGATACCCGTCATATTTACGGATACCTGCATATGAATTAGTTAATGCCTTCATTTACCCCCCCCCCTCTAAGCATACTTCCGCGGTTTCACTATCCTTCATAGCCAAACTTACAGTCAGACATGTGTTATGAGGGAAAGGAGAGCGTTTATATTTTAGAAACTTCGTTAAGTCGACATTTGTTTTAGTACATGTGGGAAGTTTTTCTTACAGTCCGTGTTAACACATTCCACTACTTCACGCAAAAGAATTAAATACCCCCCCCCCCCTTTAGGTGTGAACTTGTTGCTGAAATTTTTTAATGCTCTACTATAATTTACATTGGCACGTGTGAAAAAAAGTTCATTCCGATTCTCTATTGTGTCCTGGATTCAGTCTACACTATTAAAAAAAGACGAGGTAAAAGTGTAGAAGAGCAACTATTTGGAAATTGGAAAGTTGTAGAGATACTATACGGGGCTTTTGATAGTCGATATACCAGGTCTTGTATGACTTGCTTTCCCAGATTTCTCCAGGTACAACAACTAGAAAAAGGGTTAAGATACAAACACGAAAACACCTTCCTGGCCCCAAGCTTTAGTTGTGGATCCATTTATGAAAATGCCATTTACGTATCACAACAACTTTTTGAGCAAGCGCAAAGCTATTCTGAACTTTCCCCAGACACTAAAATAAAGCCATCCAGCTTTTTTTTCTAATCAAAAATCCAAGTCTCTATCGCATAAGACAAAAAAAAAATTCTTACGAATACCATAGACTTAAATATCACTTTAATTCAGAGAAGAGGTTATAAAGAATAAAAGAAATAACAAGAAAATCTTGTTGCAAGAAAAAAAAGAATCTCTGATACGTTATATTCACTGAGATATTTTTAGCTCCTTTCGATGCAAAAAAAAAATAATCAAAAACGAAAATATTAGAGGGCTATTCTGACATATTACTTCTTTCCAAAAAAAAAAAGTAGGAAAAATAGGAAACGAACCTTCAACAAGAATAAGGAACAGAAAAAATCTTCTGGGTCGTAAAAAAGGGAGGGGGTAAGCGTCCCCGGTCGTTGATGCTAAAAGGTACCAGCAACGAGATTTTTTTAAGGCGACTGAGCTAGTTATTTTCTAGTTCATATAACGCTTTCCGGGGGGAGGCTAGTTGAGTATCAGGTGTCACCAATCCTAGGAATGACGCTATTTTTGTCTGTATTCCTTTCCCTTGAATGTTGCTACTATGTGCTTATAGCTTCCATTTAAGCATACCTTATTTTCAATGATTCTGGCATGCTTGTTATCTGCTTCGTCTTTAGTATATTAACCTATTAGCTATTAGCTTTATCAAACTAAAACACATTCCTATATAGTTATTCCAACTTGCGCTTACTTACAACTTTTCTACTGCCAATGATTCCCCTATGCTTAGGTTTTTTACCGTAGTTTAGCCATAAATAATTTCGTAGATCAAACTGTCTTTCTATTCACAGAACTTACAAATGAAAATACAGTTAAAACCGGTAAAAACTTAAACAAAGGGGTGGAGCAAAAAAAAACAGACTTTAAACAATAAAATCCGAAAAGGATTTTAGCCATTGCTTAGTTTAGCCATCCTAAAAATATAAAATCCAAATTGAATAAAAAAAATGAGTTCGTCCTTTTTTTGCCAGTGAAGAAAAACAAAATCAATTATTGCAGCAACCCAAAGCCAACCACTAGTGAAAAGGGGGAAAAGAATTTTTTTCAAGGGAAAATGCAAAAGCATCTTGACAAAAGAGAAAACAAAAAGAAAAACAACATGCCCTAAGTTCCATTGAACCTTAAATAAAGGTTGAAAAAACAACAATTTAAGAACAAAAAAATTAATATAGAAATAAATTGTTAAGCTGAAAGTATGAAACGTATTAATGAAAGATAAATTATCTTCTTTACATTCTTTTCCAAGAGATGTTTTTCTTGTCGCACCGAGGAAACACTGGCTGAATTTTTTTCCAAAAAATTTCGTAATTTTTTTTTCTTGGCTAGCTAGAAAAAAAAGGTTTGTTTCTCATTTGGTTATATGTCGGCGTATCAAGCTAGTGCTCCTTGTTCTATAGTTCCTTGTTTTATAGCCGTATAGTTCCTTTGTTAATTCTTACTTCCTTTTATAGTTGAAATTTGATAGCCCAGTAACAAAAACCCACTTCCAAAGTTTTAAAGCCTTAACATAAAAAATCATAAGATCTACCTCCAAAATGGATAACATTAGGGGGGCTTTTTTTTCTATGAAGCATGAAAAAATAAAGAGATCGACGATCAATTTGATTGCTGTTAATAGTTCAATTATTTGTTCTACGTGTGTGATCAAGTTATTTAGACATCTAGAAAAATAACCAATGGTATATTTTTTAAGGAATTTTTTTCCCAGTGACATCCTATTTAGTCGTTCCGTAAAATCTTGGTCTAAATTCCTAGTTCAGCTGTGACTAATCTAAAGTGGGTGAAGTAAGAAAGATGGTATTGCATGTCGCCCATCTCTCATAGGATGGTAAAACTGAACAGTTTAGTTTGATGATGGAAAAATATTACTGTAAGAAAAAAAACTACAAATAATCAAGGTTCTGTCTTTCACAATCTTCTAACATCCATCATTTCTGCTTTTTGCTTGCCTAGTCATGTAACTTCTGTTGCGTTGGAAGTGAGCCGTGCCCAGAAGGTCTTTCGTATTGAAAGGGGTGTTTGGGGTCAGAATATTCTATTATAAATCATACAATGTATAAATAGTGGCCTTTCCAAGATATTTACTTAAACGGGAAGATTTTTTAGTAGTGAGAACAGGATATGCAAACAATTAGAAACTTATTTTGAGAGAAGGGCGTGAACTAAAAAAAAAAAGCACAAAAATGAACTAGTTATTATGTGGGCGGCATTGCAAATTGTGAAGAAAATCTCCAGACTTCAAGAGATTATTGGCCAAAAGCATCCTCACAACACATTCTCCCCTACGTACTTTACAAGGGTAAGACAAGAATAGATCTGGGTCTCGGAATTTCCTATTGATGTCGAAAGAAAATTTCAGAAATAGTCTAAATTAAAAAAAAACTAAATACATGTAAGGATTGAAAATTATAGTGAAAGAGACCTTGCTATAGAAGCCATTGAGACCTTGCATATAATGGCTTATATGCAAGGTCTGAAAGAGACCTGGCATATAAGCCATTGTGTTTAAGCAAATAATACCTTGGGGAAAATGACAATGTCCATCAACCTATTGAAAATCTGATTGTGATGCTATTCAATAATCTTAATATGCAAGTTCGATCATTTTCAAGTGAGAAACTCATGTGCATCTAAAGTTGTTTTACGATTTTGTCATTATATTGGGAATTATTTAAAAGATAATAATTTTACTTTATAAGCTATTCTATTTTCTCTTTTTTTTATTATAAATGTGACACCAAATTGTGTAATTACTGGTACTTAAACGCTTTACTTAGTAATATTAACAGTTTGAAGCTTTGCTCTTTTAGGTTTGACTTTTACTTACCTTTGTTCGCTATTCTGTTGTTTTGTTGCTTTTTGTGGTTTCCTTTGTAGTTTGTTTTATATGTTGCCTGTTTTATAAATAAAACTTATGCTTTTCGAATCCTATATGCATACTTTGTTTCTACTGTGCAATTTTTGTTAGGAAATAATTTACTTCGTTCATCATTATTTGTAACTAAAACATGTGGTTCGTTGACCAAGACATTAACCTGCTCGTGCTATTGGCACATCGATGAAAGTGGAAAGACCTCCCTCGCCTCCCTAGAGAAATGTAAATGTTTCTTTTCGTACACATTTGACTGTTTCGTTTTTTCTCTCTCTCTCTTTTAAATGTCAAAATCTTGCTTAACTCCTTTTTGTCGTGATATGTCTAACGCTCAAAATGATCCTTGAGCTCTAAACTCATTATCCAAGGTAAGGATATATTTTCTAAGCCTCGAAATTTCATAGAGCTCTACTCTAGTCTTGATATTTCAGTTTTTCCTAAGGAAGGACGCACATTTTCCCATAGCGTCTAAGACTAAAAAAAACAAGTTGGACACTGTTTTAATGGTGATGGGTCCTCTTTGAAATTTTTTTAAAACGTTTTGAAGTAGAGAGCCTAGTCCTACTGAATTTCTCTTTAAATAATACAGCAGATCTTGGCAACTTTGTTATATTCCAACGAACAGGTCATTTCAGGTAGCATTAAATACGCTACCAACATTTCTTACATACAGGACGTTTTCACTGAAAATGCGTTTTCTGGAATAAGCAGAGGTTTTCAAGCCGAAGATGCGATCAAACAAAATTTAGATGAAGATGACATTTACAAATTTGCCTTACGTTTTTATCCCCATATCTTTTCCTCTCTTTCTCCCTTTTCCTTCATACCGTAAAAATAACTTGTCTCTCAAACAGTAAGATTGTATTGCCGTAAAATCTTACTTTCAAGACCTTGCTCTGTATTAGCATATTCACAGCTAAATTCTACCATAGACAATCATCTAAAATACGAATTAAATGTAGTTTTACCACACCAATAATATCATAATGGGATGTTTCTGAAATAGCTTAACATTTGTATGTACTGCTAGTTTCCTACTGAAATAGTTTAATAAAAAAAAAAAAAAAAAAAAAAAAACAGTTTTCTAGAAAGCAAAGCCTAGCTCGTACGCCCATATTCATTGAGTAAATAAATCTAACCCAAACTGTTTCATATTAAAAAAAAATGTTTAATTTTCCTTTATATAAGCGAAATGTAATCTGGTTATACTAATATTCAAACAAAAGCAGCATTAACGTTCCAAACACAAAAACGCAAATGTTGTCTTTTTAAACTCTTTCTTGCACCAGGATTTGACGTGCTGTAAGAAACAGACTAACTGTAGTAAAATTCATGAAGCATTATTTTAGAAGGATCTTGAATGCTCTAAGATAAATAGAATTACAGCATAAAAGATTGTGAGCAGCTTCATTTTAACACGCAGTCACTTAGCTGCTAAGCTGGTTCAAGTTGGCTCGTGAGCTATGTGGTGCTATGCTTTAAATGATCAGGTTAACGCCAAGGCCCACGTGGTACCTACATTTGAGTAATTATTACTGTAACTTTCACTTGGGGCAGGGGGCCATAGATTTCCCTTTGCTTATGAAATGCGAGACGACTAATCTTTGAGGATTAATTTTGAGAGGCGGCCAAACAGAAGCTACAAATAGAGGCAAAAAAAGAAGCCTCGGGCAGTAAGGTCAATGAGGGGTGTTGGCCAAAGTATCCACCACATACAGTGTGATCAGTTGTGGTACTTATATTTGAGTAACTATTAGCGTAACTTCCACTGGGGAGGGGGCCATAGATTTACCTCAGTTTACGAAATGCAAGACAACTAAATCTTTGAGGATTAATTTTGTGAGGCGGCCAAACAGAAACAACAAAGAGGCAAAAAAAAAGCCTCGGGCAGAGTGAGGTCAATGAGGGGTGTTGGACAGCGTATCCATCCCATATGGTACGATAAGTTAGAAGTGATAGTATTATTTATTCCTGCCGTTCCTCGTCCAGGAAGCCAATTCTATCAAGATTATTCTTCAAAGTTACGATATCCTAAATTATTCGAAAGCAAGGCAACCAAGCTTGACTCTAGGCAATCAAGCCAAGCCTAGAATTGAGGATAAAGATACGGTTTCCAATAGCTTTGGTAATAATCTTCTTGGTCACTAATTTTTGACGATTTGCGAAGAATTTTATACTTTTATTTAAAAATAAGATTGGTCAGCAAACATTGCTTTTTTGTTTCAGATAACGATGGGTGACATAGCAATGAATAATCGTGGACAAACGTCTACTCATACATTTCTACGTCTTTTAGAGTTTACTTCTTCAAGTTTTTACATAATCTTGTAAAGGCATACTCAAATCTGTACATCATTGGGTTTAAAGGTTTCCTTAGAAAATAAGAGTGGGGGATATTTAGGGCTCTGGATTCTTTCTTGTTGAAACAAAAATGCAGGAATATTCAGTTCCCAGATATCTGGTTAGAATTCTGAAAAAAAGGGTTTCATTATACCACTACAGGATTACTTTTTTTTTAAGATGCAATATGTACCTAAATCTCTCGTACATTTTAGTTATTTCAAGCATCAACTCAATAAAAATTCTCATTTCACTTTTGGTGTATTTAAATAGGGATCTCTAGTTCACGTTTAGACATTAGCTGAAAATATAAACAAATTTAATCTAATGTCCAAAGGTTTGCTAGAAAATGCATTCTTACGCTTCCAAATTTGGAGCATTAGGTGCAAAATTTGACATTAATATCAGAGTACGGTCAACAAGATTGAAAACTGGCACTAATATGGAAAAAAAAAAAAATAAAATCACCGACACCATATAGCATTCGACGTTTCTTGGCATTTTTTCAGTATAATAATAAGGCAAAATTAGTCTAGTAATAAGTGTCTGGTGTCATTTTCTGAAGAAAAAAAAAAATTACGAAGCTTGAAAAAAAAGCCAAGAAACGTCAAGCACTAGATGACGTCAGAACCTTTTTTATTATTATTATTATTATTTATTTTTGTCATTGGCTCTAGTTTCTACTCTCGTAAGTTACCTCTTTGATTAATTCGACAAAACAAAATACACGATGAAGACAAAAGTTTCAAATATACGTTTCGTGTGTGTGTCTACAAACGTGAAAGTAGCATTATAAGCAAAAAACAAAATAGAAAAAAATAATAATAATAATAATAATAGCATCAATTTAAGAATAAAACTATTGAAACGATAATCATGCTAATAAAATTATTTGATTCTAGGTGTTCGTTTTAAGAAGCCTCTCGAAGAAATGATCCCTCCAGCTGGGCCTCCAATAAAACACCCCATAGAGATACACTCAAAACCTAGCTCAGTAGTCTCTCCGATGAAAATTAAAGACGTAAACGCTAACGCTGAAGCCTCTATAAATGGCCATAAATTTAACAGCCCCACAGAAGTTTCAAGATTTGAACCTAGCCCCCTCAAAAGTCCAGAAGCTAAAAAGTTTTCGGACAAGCATGATATACCAGTCGGGAAGGTTGAACCGATCCGTGTTCAACCTATCTCAAGGCCTTTGCCAGGTTCAACTCTTCGCTGCCTAGAAGATCCTAGTTTCCTCTTTGACACACCCAAACCTGTAATTCCTCCCGCAACTGAAAAAATTGGTGGGACAAAAGTGATAGAGCCAACACAGCAGTACCGAGTATTGGAAGCAGAAGGCGTCCCATCAGATGTGCTGTATCAGCCAACAGCATTCAACCCTTATAAAGTTCTAGAGGCCCCAAATTCTCCGAAAGATGCTATCGCTGCTCCCTTAGTTTCCCCATCATCTGGAAAATCTCTTGCATCAGACGTCCTTGAAAAAGCAAGGAGTCGATTTGATCGTTTTTGGGGTAAAAAAGATGGAGTTTAACTAATTAATCGCTTTCTTTTTGTTGGTGCTGTAATGTCAAAACGACGTTTAAGGAAAAATAGTGATGCAGTATGGCTCATATTATAGGTTACTTCCATTGTAGATCCCTTAGTTTTATTGACCTGAAAAAATTTCTTTTCTCTTAGGTAATTAAGGAGTTTCTTTGAAATATGATTTTTAAGTAACCAGATATCTTTAAAAACTATATTTCGATAAAGGGAAATTTAACTGATGGGTTTGTTAACTTTGTTCATAACTATGCTAATACTAGTATATATTATATAGATCCCTGATGCAAAACTTTAAATCATTTCTTTACTGCAATTTTTTAGTGATTTGAAGTAATTACGGTGATGCAAAATAGGGCAAAAACAACTCAAGTTTGCATTTTGTGCTGTGAGGTCAGAATGTTTTTTTCTTACAAACCGTAGTGTAACTTCGTTCTTTTTTGTACGAAAACATAGGCATTTTTTCTTGAACTGAACCCTTTTCTTTTATCGAAAATCAAAGCCCTAAGAATGACGCGCTAGAGTGTACCATTGGTTAAAAATAGCCCAAACTTGATCCATTTTGTTGCGGATTACAGTTAAATTTTTGTCAAATATCTGATTTCTGTTTTCAGCCTTTGAAGGATGTGTATTCACCTTCCTCTAAAAGAATGGTTGGATTGTGCCTTTAACACCCTATACATTGCAAATAGTCATCTTACCCCCCCTCCCCATAGCCCCAAAGATTACGGCCATACACCTACGCTACTTTCCCTAACTATATCTGGTTACTGCTGCATACAAGACATGCAACTCGTTAAAAAAAGCCACGTATACGCTAAATTACAGAAATATAATGCAAAGTTAAAATTGAATATATTCTTTTTAATATTTTAGTCCTATATTTTAGTATTTATTGGGGTTTTTTCACTGTTCAGAACTTGAAAAAAAAACATTTTTCAAAGGGGAACTCCTTTTTAAGCTCAAATCCCACCATACTTTGCAAATTATTCTTCCTGAATGTCCAAAAGAAAAGTGCTATTTGATTAAAGAGAATTTTCGATGGGGCGAACGAGAAAGACTGTGATTTACTATTTATTCCAAAGCTTTTGTGTTATTCGCTGTTTAGTTGCTAAGTTCCAGAATACAGTAGAGTGTTCAGATACAGTATCAAATATGAATACAGAAATAAGAAAAGCAACCTATATATATTTTCATAGTTATGCTACTCTGCGAAGTTTTTAACAGAAGTTAACGAAGCAACAAGGATATAGGCTAAATTCACAGAAAATGTACACATGTCAGATTTACAAGTATAACTGAATATTAAAATGAAATTAGTCTGGATAATATGTTGTGGGTCATTTCAAAATTCAGTGATCTAAACGGTTGCAAACACTTGAAGAGTTAAAGTGCCGCATCCATGGGTGCTACAACCCCCTCCCCTCCAGAGGGATCTTTTCCTGTGCATTCAATTAAAAGCGATTGTAAAAAATTTTGATGCTCGATATAAGCTTATATAAAATAGCTTGTTCATAGTTTTATATGGCTGTCCAATTTTGATATGTTTACTAAAAAACTAAGTTTCACCAAACATGCAAGTAGAGACCCTATCCCTCTTCTGTTGAGTAGAAATGATGTTCCTAAGATCGGCTACTTCATTAACAAAAAAACATTGAATATATATTAGCATATCCATTGATTATCATTTTTATACAACTCAGAAAAAAGTAAGCCAGCTTTACCTCTCACAGAGACTATCTGTCTTGCCTTTACTCTAAATAGCAATGACTATCAAGTCTTTCATCACTTCCACTAAGTTGATCAAATTCGTTGATTTTGAATTGGATCAACTTGGTGGAAGTCTTGAAAGACTTGAGAAACGATACTAATTGTAGTAAAGCCAAGACAGATAGTCTCTGTGAGAGGTAAAGCTGGCTTAATTTTTCCGGAGTTGTGTGAAACTGATTAATTTCACTTCTTAATTTAATTTGACCTAATATTTTAACAAGTCTTTAGGTAGGTAGAGAATCGTCATTGCATTTTATATCAACCACAATATTGTTAGATTGTAGTGGGGTAATAAGGGGAACATACCCCTCCCCCCTAGATTGGTGAATACCTTGCAACAAGAGATTTGGGTTGAATTCAGTTAAATTCAGTAAATTATGTTCTATTGTTGAAATGAAGAGGAAGGAACGTTGCCTTACCTAAAAATAGGTATTAGCCAACTTGCCTTGAAAAGAGTACAGGGAAAAAACTACAACTTCATATAATTGCTCCTTTTTGTCCTTTTTTTACTAATCAAGCCAGATACTAATCAAGCCAGATACTAATCAAGCCAGATACGACAAAAACTCTATTTGTATTGGTTTTTTTTAAATTGATTTGCCAAATATAACTGGAGAGGAATATGATCTCAGCCATTACAACAAAACCGAGCCTCAGTGATTCTGATGATACATACTATGCTTTCTAATAAAAAAAATAATTAAAAAAAACACATTGGGATTACGATATTCAAACAGAGTTAGAAAACTGACAGACCTTCCTTAATTAATCAGTATTATGTGCTCAGTATCTAAATTGTTTGATCGGTAATTTTGTATCTAAAGATTGTATGTTACATATTTATACTGTCGCAAAAAGCTCACTTGTGCAAAAATTTAAATCCTGGCCCAAGATCAGAGAAGTTCAGTTAGCGATATGACGGTAGTATCCTTACGCTCAAGCGAGTTTCAAGTAAAATAGGTTAACCGAGACTTAAGAGAGAAATCAAAAATAGGGCTAGTAAAAATATTTATTTTCTTGAACTTTAATGTAAGGACTAAATGTATAATGGAACTAGTTTGGAAACCGTTAAAGCAAATACTAGAAGGGTCTTACTACGGATCTAAGTCTGTGTTGGTAATTTCTTTGGTTTTTGAATACCACGTATATATGTCGCTTTTAGCACTGAAAGATACGATAGTGTACGAATAGAATTAGGATTTTAGTGCAGTTGTTTAGACATAACTGAATTCAGTCTTGTAGAATTGAATTTTATTTAAATATTGAATAAACTGACTTGCGAAGTTTTCCGATTTCTTTTACACCAGACAGCTTATAGCTTTACGCAAGGTCCCATTCACAATAGGATTTTACGTAACTTATATAATGAAACCAACTATAATTTAGAAAATTTTCACAGCAATTTTGTATATGATAGCCAATCAAAACTTTTAGGAGAAACTTCTGATTGGCCAACATTAACCAAGTCTAAACCAGCTGAGCTTGGGTATCGGCCAAAGTCAATTCTGAATGTTGGTTAACCCTCTGTTGCTATCAGTTTTGGATTAAACTGAACTCAACAACAAGTATTAACGGAAACTTGGTATAATGTCTTGTGTGAATAGGCCTTAAAATTAGTTTCAAGTTTTATGGTTAGTTCCAAGAAAGGAAAATGTACAAGAAAAGAGATAACTGTCATTTTAAATAAAAAAATTCTGACGCTGGAAACAATTCGTTTCAATTTACCTTACTACCCTATAAACCTACCTATAAGGTATAAATTTCTCAATTTTACAAGCCCCAAGTTGCTAGAATGAATAAAAACCTATTCCACGAACTCTCATTTTAGCCCAACTTTTCAAGACGTAGGCAATGTTATAGTCAAAACGAATATTCTAGTGAAAATAAAAAAAATTATACATTTTATTTCTTTATTTTTTATTTAGCGTCCATGATCTTTTGCATAGTTTTAAACTTTTCTGTATTAAATTTTGAATTAAATTCATCCTTTTCTGCTTATTTTTGGATTAGAAATTCAATTACATGACAAATTGAAATCTCTGAAAGGGTCTATTAATCATATCCAGTCCCTATTTATTTTTAGTAGTACTCAGTACCATCACTGATTACAAAACTTTTATTGTCAACAAATAAGATCAGAGACAAATTTTGTGTCTAAAACTTTTAAAAGAGGTATTTTTTTAGCAAAAATATACCAGATTATCAGTATTTAATTTAAAGCACAAGATCAAATTAAAAAAAAACTGGATATCATTAATCAAGCTGAAGAAAAATTAAGGAAGGGGGAGGGGGTTCATTAAAACTTATCCATAAATGGTACTGGTCTTGTCTACGGTTAATATAAAGGATTTTGGTGTACAAATGTTAATTTCTTCTATTTTTATAGATGGCATTACAATCATTCCGTGATTACTGTTAATGAGCTTTATTAGTGGCACTATTATAATAAATGATAGAGATTACTCAGAGCTATAGCAATTTATGAAACATTTTTCAACTAGACTCGCAACTTAGAAGGTTTATTTAAGTCCATTGCTAGCTCTCTCCCTTCTCAGGACATAAAAAAGATACAGGAAACGATTACACAGGGAAGCTTTATAAAGGTTGTTAAAGCCAGCTTTGATCTACGGTTTTAATTAAAATCAACACTAATATATTATCGCAAAACAAAAGAATCGAGGAAGATGTCGCTGCAAAATATAAACTTCGTAAACTTCGCTTTTAGTTTAATAGTGGTTTCCCATTGGTTAACTGGATCTATCAAACAAGTTTACGTAATACCTGTAAAGCGTATAAACTTGTTTTCCATTGGTAGATTATACTTGCCTGACCAATCATAGGAATATTTTACATACTTAAGCTTCGTCATATTAATATTTGAGTGCCAACGTGAAAGGCTTGGAACAGGAAAAATCCAAAAAGATCAATTTTTCTGTTTTTAATCTTTGAATTAATTTTATCTTCGAATTAACGAACGAATTAATCTTAGTTTTAACCCCTCCTCCTCTAAAAGGTAGGACCTATATACAACTGTAGTTAAACCTTATGATCATCAGGGCATAGCACCTTTAAAAATTGATTCAGAAACCGTATCCCTTGACTTTCCAAAAATGAAAATAAGCACTGGATCTTTGTCAAACAGCATCAAGCAGTGAGATCAGACATAGTTTAATACGGAATGTACAATTGGAACAAAAAAGAAATTAGAGAAAATAAACATTGTAAATAACTACAAAAGTAGTCTCAAATGTTGTACAATGTAAGCAGCTTTCACAGAAGAAACAGACTACGACAGACGTTAAAGTAAACAATTCCATGTTTATTCAAATATTATTTATACCGATTTGAAGGAAAACACATTGACAACATTTTCCAATAAAAAAAGGAAAAAATCTTAGATGAGGGACTTTTGAAGGGGAAAGGGTCAAAGACCAACAACCTTTCTTATCTTTGATGGTATTAAATCAAGACAGTTCTACTCTTTCTTTTTTTGTTAAACAGATTGAGCGCTTCTTAACTTGTATTACCGGTACTTCGTTTTAAAATAGGAAATTAAATTGTCTTTTTCAATTGATACAAAGCAACTGACTTTTTCAACTTGTGTTCAAAAAATTACACTCGAACTTACAAAAACTTTACACGACATATCACACAAACAACAAAATATAATAAATTCATTTAAAAAGAATCTATTCATTTGCATTTACGACCAGAGGTTTTCCCTTTGGATCATCAAATCTATCTGGCGCATTGACAGACATTAGCATGCTAATACCCCATCCAAGAAGGGCACCAATGAGAATAGCTAGAAAAATTCCAGTCAACAAAGCAATGGAGAAAAAGCCTTGGCAGTCATAACTTCTGCCAAATCTATCATCAGTTATCTCGAAAGGCTGAACCTAAAACAAAATAACAACTCTTAAATAGAGAAAACAAAAATTTACAACAGCAGTTTTTCCATATGCTCAGTGTGAAAGATACAAAAGACATTAGGTGCATTTTCGATCTCTGGTGGTGTCTCAGTTCTCAGTTGTCTGTTCGTCTTATTTGATGTTTTCATTGGCCGGCGAACTGAGAACAGAGAACTGTGAGCTTTTTTCTTCGCAGTTCTCTGTTCTCTGGCGAAGAGTATCAACCAGAGAACTGGCTTCTGAATTCAGTTCGGTCTCTGTTTAGATAGAAAAAATTTGGTTGCTAGAAATGAAGATTGTAGCAAAGAAATAGGTAAGTGTTGCTATTTACTATTTTTGCTCTTATAGCCTATAACTTAATTTTTTGCTTTTATAGCCTATTAGCTCAATTAAGCAATTAGTTCTTATAAGCACATGTCTACAACTGTGTTTTAGGTCACTTCATGAGAATTTTACCTAAAGGACTGGAAGTCAGTGGCTGTCCAAAAATATTTAATAACGTTTATGTATTTCGACCATCAGTAAGTTGATGAAAGTTCTCTTATTAGTTATCACGGGAATTGGATAAAAGGGCAGAGCCAAGCAGACATTTTAGGGATAATTAGGACCATAGTGAGATAGGCTAGGATGACGCTTTTAAATTTTACGCCTCACCTTCCTTAATTTCCGTTTTCGATCTCAGTTCTCTGGCATACCAGAGAACTGAGAACAGCGAAGAAAAACATTTTTTTTGTCAAACCAGAGACCTGAGAATAGAGAAGTATGACCAGAGATCGAAAATGCACCTATTAATAGTGAAAAACAACTGGGATCAGATTACTACTGCACTGGAAGAAACAGACTTCTCGCGCTAATATCACTCCATTAAAACCAGAAATTCATAACTGAACATAACTACCTTGCGACGAGTAAACTAAAACAGCCCAATTGCTGGTCTTTCCTGTTTACTTTCCTGTTTAACACCAATCAAACAGACAGCCCAAGTCTTAGGGGAGGAATTGGGGACGTCACGAGTTGGTCCAGACCAGCTAAAGACATTATTAGTGCTGATAGCTCGTTCCTGCTGCTAGCCCATCTGTTGCAGTTACTTCTACAGAACTTTGTTTTGCGGTGCACTTTATCCATCACAATGAACATCAGCTAAAGTAACTAATAAAGGTACTAAAAGCCACTTGAAGGCCCCCTACAGCTTGATTGACTAATAGGGCCACTAAAAGCTTCTTGAAGCCCCCCTTATCAAGGGGGATAGTAGATCAAGGAGGTGAATTAAGGTCTGAAACCTTAGTGCAGTTCAATGTGAATGAAACTGAATCTGGACAGGCGATGATAATCCCATCATGATTAAAGAATGATTTACGCCCATACAAGCGCATATTACAAAATTCAAAGACAATCAGGATCAATAAACCATCAAAACCTAAAATCATTGTGTTTCATGTCCATGAAATAGATTAGTCTCAAGTTCCAGAGTCAAATTTTCTTCCAGTTTATGGAGATGAATTTACAGGCGTTTACGATATCATTGATCACTAACCTTACACAAAAGTCACGGTCATATAACAAGTATACGTTATGAAGCTAAAGTATAAATTGTATGCGAGCCTATAATGAAATCAGGTCAAAATTGAAAACTTTGTAGAAGATTCCCGCACAAACAGAATCAATTTAGCTTTTAAGATCTTCTTGAAGCAAGGAGAAATTTTTTAAACAAAAAATAGATCAGATTGAAAAAAAGCAGGACATGCATGAGTCAGGATATGGAAAGCCTTACAAAAAGATCCCCAGACGGGCAATAATTGACGGGTAAACTTGAGTCTTCGGTTTCAAATCTCAAACCCAGCCTCAATGTTGTGCAAAATCAGCCCAGGCCCATACAAGCTGAAATTACAAAATTCAAAGACCATCAGGAACGGGAGTTCATTGGAAATCAAAAGCATTGCGCTTGCTCTCTAAGATAGATTAGCTTGAAGTTCCAGAAATACGTTTCCAGGAGATTCTGTTGTAATAGATCAGTGAACTCGTATTAAACAATTTTGGCAAGACAACTGGGTCTTGGCGAATGGTCATAGATTCCTCGAATTTAACAATTCAAAAATTATGCTGAAAAACAAGAGGACCAGAGGGGGCTCTTGAATGTCTGTTTGTGAATTCCTGGGAAAACAAGACTTACGCTATTCTTTAATTATAAAAACAAATTAGATATACACTCACTGTGTGCTAACAAGTTTGATACATTATTCAAATCTCATCAAACTAAATTATTAGGCGTTCGTCAGATAAAGATTCCGAAGCTCAAGCAATATGGTAAACAATCCTCTTTTACCAAATAGTGTTGTTCGTGTCCCTTTTTCAATAGTGACTACCGTTTTTTATGTTATGCCATTTACTCTCTCTATATTTATGAAGTTTTTCGTTTGGGCTTATATTACTTATTATAGTCCAGAACCTCTAGCTATTATGCTGTTTCCTATTGTTCTGGCATGCATTAGATCTGCTTTATTTCTCTAACATTTTTATATTTTAAACTGGCCTCAGGCGGCTAGATGCTGCACTGAGTTGTCAGTATATAAGCTATACTTGGCTCCTATCAAAATTATTATTTCTATTGTTTTTGTTCCTTGTAGTGTACTATTTTTTATAATTTGTTCTACGTGGCTTACTGCCCTTTTTAGCTTTTGATATAGTCTTAGTTGGTGCTAGCTGCAGCGATTTGTTTAATAGCTAGTCCCAATTGTTAAAGACTTATCATTTCTACTGCTAATTCTCAGCATTCTAGCCTTATTTACATATAAAAAAACGATACTGGTTTGGAAGATTATACAGAAATATCCCATTAAAAGATAGGTTTGCTAGAAGATCCAGCTCAGCTGTCAAATGTCAAGACCGTATATGCATTTCTAAGAATTTCACAAAAGAACTCCGACAATTTTGTGCGAAGGCCGGACTTTCACGCTTAGAAAAAATGTAAATGAATAGCGCTTCCTGATCAGCTTTCAATGCTGATTCGCACATAGTTCTTTGTTTTGCAAAAACTTGACCAGATTCTCGAGAAAATACTTTTTTCTGTATATGCACCGTTTCTAAAATGCACTTTAGGAAGTTTCGTGCGGATACATTGTTTAACACCATAAGAAATATAATATGAAACTTTGATTTTCGAAATTCAAAATTCGAGACATATGTGCTGAACTTTATCTCATTGGTTTTTAACAAGAAACAACAACCACTAGCACCAGTGGGTCCATCAGTTGTCCCTATAACAACTGACAAGCATATCCAACGATACCCCTACGGCAAAGAGGGGACTATAAGGGTAAAATTATTTCCCATTTTCTACTAATTTCTACCAATCCTGTTGCTACTTAGTATCTGCTTGCTTCCTGATCTTTGCTTGACTTCTGTATTCAGCTGTGCTTTGCTCATATTGCTTCTTTGAAATGTCTACCATGAGCCAATCTGCTGCTGCTAATTCTAGGCCTGATAACCCAAGTAATCCTGCCATTGCTACACCTGAGATTCAGAGAGATATTACTTTATTTGAAGAAGATGGCGAAGTCCATTGAAGAAAATGTCTTTAAATTCCTGCTTACTACTGCTACAAAGAGCATTCAGTCACAAGTTCAATCCCTTGGTCTGCCTATGAAAGGTGAGAAAGTTGACCTTAATTTGGCAGTAAAGGACCTGATGTCAGGCTCCATCTAGGAAGACATTAAACAGATGGTCAGTACACAGCTTCAAGAAATAAACTTTTCTGGTAAAATTGCAGACATTGAAAAAAAGCCTTGCTGATCATGTTGCTGCTCAAACTGATCAACCTAAGCAACAAGGATTAAAAAATTAATTCGTTGTTTTTGGATTACTTGAAGATATTACATTTGACAAGACTGAGCCTAAGCTTTTGTCACTTTGCCAAGATAGGTTTCCTTACATTAGTCTTTTGAACAGTGACATAGTATTTGTGAAACGTATTGGAAAACGAGCTGGTAATAAAAATCGACCAGTTATTATTGAGTTCTGCAACCTGAGAGCACGTTTCTTGCTTCTCAAAAATAAAAAGGACCTGAAAGGATCTGGTGTGGTCATAACGTTTATTAACAGGTGAAGCATGTATATGTAGTTCGGTAAGTACATGTTGTTTTGTATTCTGACTATAGGAAAAAGTTCAAACTTCCGGGTTTTTTGGGGGGAAGGGGAGGCGGTTAATTTTTTAAGTGGAAAGGGGAAAGCAATTTTTTATCCAGTACTCTCAAAAGAGTATACGGAACCGGTTTTATATACCTTAGTGTTTTTTAGTGTGTTTCAGTCATTATCTTGTTTCGTCCTAGTCAGACCAGAAAGTTGTCACCAGACCTTTGTAGCAATAAAGACAGGTTCAGCAGCACCGAACAAATGGTATCTCAGACTTTAAAAACCGTCATGGAAAAACTATGTATCTTCAATACTTCGAAACCCAGATGTGATTTTTCAAATGAAAATGAAAATTCATAATTGTAATTATCATGATATAAATATAAAAAAGGGCAGAAAACCAATCAGCAAGATTTTTCAACTTACAAAAAAATATCAACAGTAACATTGTTCCAGGGAAACTGTTCTTGCACTATGTCGGAATTTACCGTAAAAGCTGAAAAATAAAGATCCTTACTTGGATTCCTTTTATGAGCAATGCCAAATTTGTTTCATTAACAGCTTTAAACGCCAAGACCCTTGAGCAATGGTAAGAAAATCTTCTTGGGGCTTCTATCTTTTGACCATGAATTGTTACGTCAGTATTGTCAATTTGCATACCATTTGCTTTTCCTTTCACTGAAAGCATACCTTTGCTCATCTTCCAATACCCCATGGTCTCAATAAATGACATCCTATACGAAAATCAAAAATATATGTCAACTTTTGATGTGCTATAATGCCAATTTCCAGTCGTCATTTCAAATATTCCCTTTTATGGACCTTCATCAGACAGTGATCTATGCTTTTCATAGAGAGCTGATGAAAAATGAAAACAGCATTACTAAGTTAGAAGCTACAAAGAGTTTTTTAAGCCAATATTCTGAACTGCGTCCTCAGCAGTAATTGGACATACTGAAAATTTAGCTGACTGTCAATGCGTAAGGACACCTTAGAATGTAGAGTAAGCACCAACGTAGGCTTGTAAATGCAATCATATAAAAGTACATTATACATAGTGCATATTTAAAAATAGGGGGAAAATCCATTCAAACAATGCGAATTATCCCCTTCAACTTACCAAGAGTTCTTGCCCCCTGTGGTCACACTAGTATTCATAGATTTTGCAACATGTGCCTGTTGCATGTCAAGTGTGCCAAAAATGAAGAGGTCCATTTACATCAAAATTGAAAGAAGATCTTAAAGAATAGATACATGAAACTGACCAGAAAGCAGAGCATATCAGAATTTTCTCATGGAAAAAATTATTTATTCACAAAACGTAGCTAACATTAGCTCCTCAATTAATAAAATTTTCTTTCGCTTTCATTATTCCATTTCCTTATAGGTTGTTAGAAAAGTTTTAACCACATTAGTTCTATGTTTTAAAACTAGTGTTTAATTATATAAACTAAAATAAATTCATAATTGGTTGATCGTTTTGCTCAACCACAAGGTATTCTCAAGCAATCTGCACAATTCCTTGTTCATAGAAGGATGTACATTTATTGGCAGAGGGCTGAACAATACGCAGATTTTTTTCCCCAGCAGTTTTTTCATCCATTGTTCAAACATATTGAATTACAGATAAGATATGCTACCAAAGCAACATGCCCAGACGTGCATTTGCTTCATTCTCTATGTTTAAAAAAAGGAAAAACAGTAAGTGATTATGAGGAAAATCGTGCATCACAAACATGTTAGACAACAGAACAATGTCCACATTAAAAGAAATGATTTGATATGCTACAACAAAAAAGGGTTAAATGGTTACTTCTTTATAGCAGAAAGTACAGTATATTGTATAGAACTATAGATGTCAAAATTGATTCACTACACCTATATTTTCTGGTCCACACAGTTATTTTACTTTTTTCAAGAAGAAAAGAACATAATTTTTGGTTGGGTCAAAACTAATATTCTACAGTTCTGCACTAACCACAAATAGGAAGTGTCAAAACCTGCTTCTACAAAATAAGGAATGGATAAAAAATATATATAATTTATTCCAAATTAAAAATAAATCTAGAGAATTCTTTTTACTCATTATACACTATGTTCATCTATTGTTAACACTACACCTCTGTTCAATCAATAAGTATCTTCTAACGATGTAATAAGGATAAATGAAGATTTATTTACATCAAAATTGAAAGAAGATCTTAAAGAATAGATACATGAAACTGACCAGAAAGCAGAGCATATCAGGATTTTCTCACGGAAAAAATTATTTATTCACAAAACGTAGCTAACATTAGCTCCTCAATTAATGCAATTTTCTTTCGCTTTCATTATTCCATTTCCTTATTGGTTGTTAGAAAAGTTTTAACCACATTAGTTCTATGTTTTAAAACTAGTGTTTAATTATATAAACTAAAATAAATTCATAATTGGTTGATCGTTTTGCTCAACCACAAGGTATTCTCAAGCAATCTGCACAATTCCTTGTTCATAGAAGGATGTACATTTATTGGCAGAGGGCTGAACAATATGCAGATTTTTTTCCCCAGCAGTTTTTTCATCCATTGTTCAAACATATTGAATTACGGATAAGATATGCTACCAAAGCAACATGCCCAGACGTGCATTTGCTTCATTCTCTATGTTTAAAAAAGGAAAAACAGTAAGTGATTATGAGGAAAATCGTGCATCACAAACATGTTAGACAACAGAACAATGTCCACATTAAAAGAAATGATTTGATATGCTACAACAAAAAAGGGTTAAATGGTTACTTCTTTATAGCAGAAAGTACAGTATATTGTATAGAAATATAGATGTCAAAATTGATTCACTACACCTATATTGTCTGGTCCACACAGTTATTTTACTTTTTTCAAGAAGAAAAGAACATAATTTTTGGTTGGGTCAAAACTAATATTCTACAGTTCTGCACTAACCACAAATAGGAAGTGTCAAAACCTGCTTCTACAAAATAAGGAATGGATAAAAAAATATATAATTTATTCCAAATTAAAAATAAATCTAGAGAATTCTTTTTACTCATTATACACTATGTTCATCTATTGTTAACACTACACCTCTGTTCAATCAATAAGTATCTTCTAACGATGTAATAAGGATAAATGAAGAGGTCCATTTACATCAAAATTGAAAGAAGATCTTAAAGAATAGATACATGAAACTGACCAGAAAGCAGAGCATATCAGGATTTTCTCACGGAAAAAATTATTTATTCACAAAACGTAGCTAACATTAGCTCCTCAATTAATAAAATTTTCTTTCGCTTTCATTATTCCATTTCCTTATAGGTTGTTAGAAAAGTTTTAACCACATTAGTTCTATGTTTTAAAACTAGTGTTTAATTATATAAACTAAAATAAATTCATAATTGGTTGATCGTTTTGCTCAACCACAAGGTATTCTCAAGCAATCTGCACAATTCCTTGTTCATAGAAGGATGTACATTTATTGGCAGAGGGCTGAACAATATGCAGATTTTTTTCCCCAGCAGTTTTTTCATCCATTGTTCAAACATATTGAATTACGGATAAGATATGCTACCAAAGCAACATGCCCAGACGTGCATTTGCTTCATTCTCTATGTTTAAAAAAAGGAAAAACAGTAAGTGATTATGAGGAAAATCGTGCATCACAAACATGTTAGACAACAGAACAATGTCCACATTAAAAGAAATGATTTGATATGCTACAACAAAAAAGGGTTAAATGGTTACTTCTTTATAGCAGAAAGTACAGTATATTGTATAGAACTATAGATGTCAAAATTGATTCACTACACCTATATTGTCTGGTCCACACATTTATTTTAATTTTTTAAAGAAGAAAAGAACATAATTTTTGGTTGTGTCAAAACTAATATTCTACAGTTATTCACTAACCACAAATAGGAAGTGTCAAAACCTGCTTCTACAAAATAAGGAATGGATAAAAAATATATATAATTTATTCCAAATTAAAAATAAATCTAGAGAATTCTTTTTACTCGTTATACACTATGTTCATCTATTGTTAACACTACACCTCTGTTCAATCAATAAGTATCTTCTAACAATGTAATAAGGATAAATGAAGATTTATGGTTGAATCCATGATAGATAAATTTACTATTTTATTTTATCAAATTCAGAGGGTTGTATATTCTTCAAACACTGTCAAACTAAAACGCTGTGACAATTAAAAGTGCGACATATGCCGTATTTGTAACTTTTCAGGAGAGCCAAAAATCGGAAAAAAAGTTTGTCGGCCGTGGGCGTCCTGATGGATGAGGCTAATGGGGATAAAGGGAACATATTCTAACCAACTTTTTATGCTTTTTTCAGTGGTATAAATTAAATTAAAGTATTCTGAGAGAACTAAAAATTCTTCCATTTTATGCCGTATGTCTCCTTTGTCCCTGACAAAAAAAAGGAGACAAGTACCAGCTACCCATGTTACAGCTCAATAAATCCTCTTCTGCAATTCTGAATTGCAACAAGACCAGATAAAAGACACATACGCTACTTAGAGGCTTGTGTCTCTTTTTATCTTTCTGACGGAACGAGATAGGACAATTCTGGCTGCACCATTTGATTCCTCATGCTTATTTTACTCACAACACTTACATAAATCGTTTTTGATAAAAATTACGTTTGCCGTTCTTTTAATTATCACAGCCGCAGAGATGGGAAGTGCTCATACTCAACAACACAATATTTGCTATTAAGGTGTCTCACTCCCCCAACTTATGAACAACAGAGATCCACCTTCTTTGTAGGTCAGATTAATACTGCGTATTATACATGGGTTATCTAATAGCAAGATGTGAAATCAATGTAAAATTTTAAAATGAGGATCCAAATAGAGGTTTGATCCTAAATTTAGGGCACTAGGAACTTAAAGCTGTACTTTAATATTCAACTTCATGTGTTTACTCCACTCTTTCTTCAAAAGAAGAAATTTTGCCCCAGGATATGCCCCTACAAATAAAGATAATACACAAGTTTAGTATCAGTACTGACAGACTAAATTTAGGTGCACTTACTGGAGAGCGAAAGAAACCTTTATAGAAGATTACTACAGGGAGAGGGCAAATTAAGAAGCATTACAGGCTTGAATATGCAGATTTTATGTATCTACGCATGTGTACCATAATTTTTCTTTTTGTGTATGAGCAAATTGCTGCAGGTTATGTGACATTTCTTTTTGCAAAAACTAGTTTTTTTTTATAAAGATTATCTTCAAACTAAGCAAGTTCTCCCAATTGGCTCGAGTCTTTTCTCTTACCTTATTTAGTCCTGAAAATACTTTGATCTTTCTGTTGTCCAAAATGTGTTACATCTTTTTTTATAACTCACAAAAATAGTTTGGAAATGGGTCTTTTGATAGCAAATTAGTTTTGTATACACATTGATGCAAAACAAAACTTCCTTCATACAAACAACTGTCTTTAAATAATAGTCAGGAAACCCAAAACATCTTTTTTCAGTTTTCTTTAAAATTTTTATTGCATATGCATAACATAATGCATTTGAATTGATTACTACAACCAAGATATAGAGATGATTATTTTTGTAATATTTTTCATACTTTACTTTTTTATTCCAGAATTGTGGCCTTATAATATGAGAACTCAAACCATTAAGAAAGAATATTCCTGGACCACTATTTATAAATTTTTCTGCAAGACCTTCTGAACAATCCATAGGGGGAGGGGGGTATACAAAATTGGAAAAGGACATTGATAACCCGTATCTCAAAAATATCAGCGAAGACCACACTGCCTTTCCATCACAACATCAAAAACAAGAAGAACAATAGGGAATTCCTTTTTGTAAGACAGTGAAGATAATTTGAATGAATATTTCGGCCCTATGTCCAAGGGCTGTCCTCAGCAAAACAAAAATATATAAAAGAAGAAAGACTCACAACAACATGCAACCAATAAGACTAAAATGCAAAAATTTTCAAAACAGTCCTGACATCCTTACTCCAGCGAAGCTCAACCAGGACTGATAAACAAAGTGAGATAAAACAAGGTAATTCATTGAAATGAAAGAAGAATAATTAAAAACACGTTCTTATTGCTAATCCTGTCTTTTTGGCAGCTAACCTCAAAGGTCTTTTTGTGACCAGTTCTGTGTTTGTCTACTGTTTTTTTTTAAATATTTTGTAAGGTCGTTTTTAATTAAATTTGTATATAGAGTATTTAGTGAATATTTCCTGAAGTCCCTATTTAAGGAAATATTATTATTAATCTTAAGCCTGATTTCAATTGCTTCTTGACTACCTGTTTTATGCCTATTAATTATAATATTTATTTTTATTAATAATAGTATTTCCTTAAATAGAGACTTGGGGGAATATTCACTAAATGCTCTATAAATAAATTTAATTAAAAATTACCTTACAAAATATTTTTAAAAACCAGTAGACATTAGGCCCGTTTTTTAGCACTAAGATCTTACATCTTTCTGCAAAGATTATCGTTTTTTTTCAACTCATCTTTGTTCTAAGATCTTACAGCTCACAGATGTTAGCAAAAAGTGTGAAGACCGCCACTGTTTTGCCATATAGAACAATGATGAGAGAACTTTGATAATCTACTCATCACTGTTCTCAGACTGCTGATCAGAGCAGAATGTTGAAAGACATTTGAAAAAAAACAACCAGATGTTTGATGTTATTTCAAAGGTTTGACTTTTAAGCGTTTTCTTAAAAAAGTTGTAAGATCTTAGCACTTTGTTGTGTGAAAGAACGGCCCTATTTACACAGAACTAGTCACAAAAAGACCTTTGAGGTTAGCTGCCAAAAATGCAGGATTAGCAATAAGAACGTGTTTTAATTATTCTTCTTTCATTTCAATGAATTGCCTTGTTTTACCCCACTTTATTTATCAGTCTTGGTTGAACTTTGCTGGAGTAAGGATGCCAGAAACGTTTTGAAAAGATTTACATTTTAGTCTTATTGGTTGCATGTTGTTGTGATATTTTTGTTTTGCTGAGGACAGCCCTTGGACATAGGGCTGAAATATTCATTCAAATTATCTTCACTGTCTTACAAAAATAATTCCCTATTTTTCTTCTTGTTTTTGATGTTTTTCATATTTAAAAGATTTCAACCACTTTAAGCTAACAGTTACTTTAAGATTTCATGGTTTGAATACCTTGGTTTTGTGTGATAGAAGATTGTAAAAAGCTAAATTTGTTTCCAAGACATTGAAGATATCAAGCTTCCACTATACATTAGTAAAGAAAGAGTTCACATAAACTTACACCAAATCAACAGATGACAGTTGCCCAGCTTCATTGCTAATGTCTTTAAACTTTAAGGTAAGTGTAGAGGTTCCATTGTCAGATGTTCCCTCTGCACTCTCTGGATCCTTATCAAGAACAAATGACCTAGAACAAACGGATGAACTAATAAAACTGGTTTATAATATACAATAGGAATGCATTAAAATAGAATAGTATAACAGCAATGTTTGGGCCCCTGGCATTAATTATTAAATATATTTTCTTCTTTTTTTTAAGTTATATTTATTCCTACTTCAGGATTCTCTGTTTCACCCTTTATTAATGTTTCTGTTTCAAATTTATATTGTCTAAAATCATTCTTGTTTTCCTTGTTTTAGGTTCATATATAGATAAAAAAAAAAGACCACTAATGAGTGCAGAATGGAATTCCAGGGCAGTAACAATTAGGAAAACATGCATTAATAGAGGATAGCTTTTCCAGAACATTTTTCCCTAGGGGAAGAGGATGTCAAAATGAAAAAAAAAAGTATATTTTTGGGTCAATAATTTTGATTATTTTTTTTTCATGAGGGATCCTTCACACTAATCTCAGGGAGGGGGATTACCCCTCTACACGTATTTCTCCTGTTGTGCTACAGTATACTCTAATGTTTATATAATCAGAACTGCATGAACGGGCAAACTCATGTGCAGGAATTTATTTTTGGACATCTTTCTAGGGATCAGATGTCCAATGTGAAAAAAAAGAAAGTAAAAGCAGGCAAATGCATATGTCTTATGAGCAGACCATAAATTAAATTGTACTTTTGGTGAACTATCACAGGTACTACTTTTGCTAAATTTGAATTATATATAGAATGTTGATAAAAGTAGCCTGCCTAATTGTTTCCAGCGATTTTTTTTTCTTTTTTTCAAGCTATAGTCCCTTGTATTGCAGTGTCTTCTCCTATCCTTCCTGTGCTGCAGGTTTCGAAATATCAAGAATAAGACCATTGACCACAACCAAGTAAATGTAATGTCATCTCAACAGCAGGAATTACTTCAAAAGAAGTTACTAAAGCGCCTGAAGTGTCAAAAGCTATCACCTTCCAAAAAAAGCCAGCTCCATAATAACCCAAAAAAAAACAAAAAAACTGAACATTTCAAATGCAATATTTTAGCTATT
The DNA here is from genome assembly GCF_049724085.1 of Artemia sp. Qi Xiang Cuo. NCBI lineage: Eukaryota > Metazoa > Arthropoda > Branchiopoda > Anostraca > Artemiidae > Artemia > Artemia sp. Qi Xiang Cuo. The sequence goes on along the minus strand of NC_142802.1, from coordinate 24,438,194 downwards.
TTGAATGTGTTGATATAACTAATGAAGCCTAATCCCAGATACACATTTTAACCTAGAGCATAATCTTGAAAAATATAGCCCAGTTTCATGGCAACTCACCCCTTTTGTACATCAGCCCTATACAATTCAGCCCCGGCCATCTCAACCATCATTCAACTCAAATCCTGAAATTAACTCAATTCATCTGAACCTTCATTCAACTCAACACCCATTTAGCTGAGGTATAAGGCAAGGTAACCCCATGTATCTTACTTCTAATAAACTCAGCCCTCTGGAGATCATCCCTAAATTTAACTCAGCCTGTTCTGTCAGAAGTTCAATCCCATGTAATGATCTTTACTCATAAGTTAATTCTGTTTTGATTATCAGGTTCTGTCCAAGCCAGGTATGCAGGGATGTTTTAACTAATAGATTTATACAATTGTGCATAATAAAACAATGTTCAATGAAATCAACACCAGTTTCTGTCATTATATTAAAAAAAATACATATTTTCCAAAAAAAAACTTTCAAAGAAAAGTAAAGGCTCTTATTAAAAACAAAACATACAGAAATAATGTTATATAGTAATTCAAGCTTAAAAGAAACAGAAACTACCACAAATAAATAAATGAAATACAAATAAAGAACAATCAAAATGAATAACCACATCAAGCAAAGAGATACCATATACTTGCTTCTGTGGATCAATAGATAAATCCAAAAAACAAATAGAAATAAAAATTAATAATCAAGCCAAACTTAAAGCAAGGAGAAATAACCCTAAATAAGAGCAAGGCTACTACCCCCTTAAAATCTCCAAAGGGAAAAGCATCAGTAATGTTTTATTGATGACAATATATATTCATATACTTACAAAACATCTTTTGTGTATTTCAAACACTCTAAAATCATTGAAAGATAAAAATTACTGAGACTTCCTGGAATTGATATCATTATAATTGAAGAATATTGCCCTAGACTATGTACAAAATGTAACTGATTTTGCTAGTTTGTTTTATTGTACTTATTTCTCACCAACAGTTGTTCCACAATAAGCCTACCAAATAATGCCAAATAAAAAAGAAACTAATGAGGACGGTTTTGTTTATAGCCTAGGGCTAAATCTAGTCATTAGGATATTTGGGATGCAGCTACGTGGAAGCAATTATTATATTTGGAGAGAGCAGTGGATGGATGATTAGATGGTGTGTTTATCTTTCAGCTTGTAAAGTAATAAGAACCCAGACAAACTTGCAACCATATGTTTCATCTAATCAGCTCCTAATCAACACTGGTTAAAAGTAATTCAAATGTCAGTTATAAATTTCTGCAAACAACAACTTAAATGATACATTTTCTCCCTTGTTGAAGGTGGGATGGCAATAAACATGCCAAAAATCCACTTTGGGGCAGATTAAGACTTAGAAAATCTTTGTCATGAAATCAGGTAGTCAGTTGCATTAAGTCTATTTGATTATACCTAGAATTTACTTAGGGTAAAATTCTAGATAAGCTACTTTTTGCTATTTTGGAAAGTAGTTAGGTTAGGAAAATAAAACTTTCAGTAATGGACCCAGGGCCAAAAACATACTCCAGGAAGATATAGCTAAGCTACTGTGTTAACCTTTCACTGATTTCTATGTCTTAGAAATTTTCCTACTTGACAGGTCTATACCTACTGTATTAGAATTTAGAAAAAAAAACAACATTTTACCATAATTTTCAGTTCTTTTTTTCTCTGATTTTAGTTCTGAAAATACAATTCCTGTTATTTGAGTAGAATTTTAAGCCATATCAATGTTTTGTTTTTTTTTTAATTTAAGAAATGTATTTGTAGATCTTTGAAACCTCATAAATTGGGATTGAGCAAAGTTGTGAAGCAGAAAATACTTTTCTTGTACTTCATTTGGTACTTGTGTATTATCCAGAACACATTAAAGGAGTTTGCTCTGTTAGATATGAGAAAAACCAGTTTGTCTGTCTGTAATTGGTTATAATTAGCTTAGTCTTAGTGAAAAAAATTATGATTTAGGTATATTCTAATTAATTTTTTAATATATAGAGGTGATTAGGTTAGGTATTTAATATAGGCCTAATGCATTTGGGACAGCCTGCTTTCCATAATTCTTGGTTGTAGTCTCTATAATTTTTCTACTAAAGTCTTATAGTTTTATCATATTTTGGTATATTTCAATATGATTTACCTAACTTCACTTCTTGAGTGTGTTCTGGATAATACACAAGTTCCCTTCATTTAAACAGGAGATCTATTTTGCAAGGTTTCACTGTTACAAAACAAAAATTTCTGAAGGTAATCAAAGGTCAGTGCCCTCTAAAGGGAGAAGTAGTGGAGGCAGGGGTAAAATTCTAGTTTAGCTACTTTTTGCTAACTTGGAATGAGGTTAGACTAGGAAAATGAGACTTTTAGAGATGTATCTACAGACTAAAGTATGTCCCAAGAAGGTATTTTGAAGTTTCTACCTCCCCTCCTTCTCCGTCTAGAGGGCAGTGACCTTTAAAAATCTTTGTGTTATGAAAGTGAAACCTTGCAAAACAGATTGGTATTTGTCTGTTAAATGGAATGTACTTGATATGTGAAGTTAGGTTAATCCTAATAAAATATACCAAAACATGATGGCAATATAATACTTTAGGAAACAAAATCATGGAAACTACAACAAAGAATTGTGGAAAGGAGGCCATGTAGAATGCATTATATTAAATGGCACTTTTGTCTTATAGCCACCATACTCAAGATCTTGTATTGCAAACATGACACATTAACTGGTTTTCATGGTCTTTATAACAGTACTAGCTTTGGCTTGGTGGGAAACTACATTGTATATCCCACTATCCGCCAAGAGCCTAGCCAACTATACCTACACACAGAGCATAGAAATCGACATCTCTCATCTTATATTTGAACTCCCAGAGTTGAAAGATCTGCTGAAAGATATATGAATATATCTAATAAATATGAGGCAATCAAGCCAGTAGCTCTGTAGCCCACAGAGTGAAGCAAAAAGAAAAGGGCTAAATAGTTCTACTGAAAAGCCCGCCTGCTGTTAAATAGAAGAAGAGAAGAAGAAGAAGCTATTTATTAATTTAATATTTAGTTGGTATTTTGGTTAGGTTATGTATTTAATATGATGCAGTCTTGTTGGCACCCCCTTCCATAATTTTTGTTGTAGCTTTCATACTTTTGTAGATAAAGTATTATATTTTCATCATATTTTGTTTTATTTCATTAGCATTAACCAAACTTTACTTCTTGACAGAATTTGAGTGTGGTGACTAAGACACAAGTACCTACTAAATATACCTAACCTAACCCCTAGCCACCTGTATATATTAAATATTTAATAAAAGAATATGCATTCATTGTAGTTTTCAAACTCAAAATAAGCAAATCATAACCAATCCAGGAAGGAAAATGGTTTCTGTTAGACTTACTCAGCATGATTCTTGATTGTATTCCATTTAACAGACAAGTACCAACAGATCTTCTACTTCAAATAAGTACAAGAAGACTGTTTTCAGCTTCACTCAATCCCAATTTAAGAGGTTTCAAAGATCTGCAAATACATTTCCTAAATTTAGGAAAAAAAAACATTGATATGGCTTAAAATTCTACTCAAATAACAGGAATTGCTTTCTCAGAACTAAAACCAGGAAAAATTAAACTCATAACTGAAAATTAAGGTAAAATGTTGTTTTGTCAAAATACCTGCCAAGAAGGCATTTCTAAGACTTAAAAATCAGAAAATGGTTAAAATGAAAGCTTGGCAATACCTTTGCAGAATATGTTTTTGGTCCTGGATTCATTACTGAAAGTTTCATCTTCCTAACCTAACCCCTTTCCAAGATAGCAAAAAGTTACTAAACAAGAATTTTACCATCTTCAAAATACCTTCCAGGGACATACTTAAGTCTGTAGATCCATGGGCACCCATAAGCTGAATTTCAGGGGGGGGCTTACCTGATCTAATTGGCACTTTTAATGTTATAGGAGGTAAAGTTCTACCAAATCATATTATTGAGTTAGGACAAAAGTGAATACACCATTTGATGCCTTTTTTATGCTGATTACAAATATAATAATCATTTCTATCGGAAATGAATTTCAGCCCCCCCTTTATATACCTAACCTAACCCTTAATTGACATATATAGGGGGGGGCTGAAATTCGTTTCCGATAGAAATGCTTATTATATACGTAATCAGCATAAAAAAAGGCGGTCAATATATACGAAATCAAATTATTGAGTTAGGACTAAAGTGAATACACCTTTTGATGCCTTTTTTATGCTGATTACGAATATAATAAGCATTTCTATCGGAAATGAATTTCAGCCCCCCCCCCTATATAGGCTATACCTAACCTAACCCTGAAACGGCCTATATAGGGGGGGCTGAAACTCATTTCCGATAGAAATTCTTATTATATTCGTAATCAGCATAGAAAAAGGCATCGAATGGTGTATTCACTTTTGTCCTAACTCAATAATATGATTTCGTAGATATTGACCAAAAAGGCATCGAATGGTGTATTCACTTTTATCCTAACTCAATAATATGATTTGGTAGAACTTTACCTTATAGGCTAGCCTATACTAGAAATCTTAAAACAAAAATATAAAAATAAGGCAGCTTCATTCAGCCAGGAGTGGGCTGGCACCCCCTCCTACCCCTCCCCCTGCTTATGGGTGCTCCTGTGTAGATCCATCCCTGAAAATTTCATTTTTCCTAACCTAATCACTTTCCAAGATGGCAAAAAGTAGCTTGTGTAGATCTTTACCTTATTTAGCTTTTCTTGCAGCTGTCTGAGTGTAGTGGCCAAGCTTGAAAATTGAATAATACCCAGCACAAGCTTAGTCTACATTAGCCCAAAAGTAGGCCTAGGCTACTTACACATTATTAAATTTCAAAACTAATGGTTCCTGGGCTTTGAAAAATATTTCTCCAGTGCCATTATAAAATACTCTTGTGTCGTTTGAGGCATCATCAGCAAAGACTTTGGAGCATGTTAGAAAACATGCTAAAAAAAGCAGAAAAAAATTGTCCATTCTTTAGCTTTTATTTTGATTATCGTCACGTGATGATTCATCCGAACAGTGTTTCTAGTTTCGGTTTCAAAATTCAGTAGAATGTCGGCTATTTTCGGTAGCTTTAAAACTTTGATCACTTTGAACAATTTTTGATCGGTTAAACTGTGATCAATTTCATAGCAAGGCGGGTAATTGTCCAGTAAGTTACTACTTTATGAAAATTACTAAATATGAACTTGACGTTGTTTATCGTAAGATCTTCTTGCCCTTTCAAGCTATTTGCTGAAATGCATCTCCAAAAGTGCTTAAAATAATAATTTCTAGTATTAAAATAATAATTTCAACTTTTCTAGTTGAGTTTCGATAATTTCAGTATCTTCTTATTTTTTCGGGAAATGAATTTTGAATTCGTTTGATTAAGATGCTCAGGCAAAACTTAAACCACAGACAAAAGGCTCACCTATTTGCAACTCTTTTTGTTAATTAAGACTGGTTCACCCGGCCACTTTTTTAGGGCGGGTAATATTTTTGGTCGTTCCATAAAAAAAATCGTGTAATTCCGCCTAGTAACACTGTAATTCATTTATAAATGTACATATAAATGGTCTGTTCATATTTTTTTTTTCGTGCCCGCTAACCTATCGGCGGTAGAGTACAAAAATGGATAATGTGTCGCGCCCTGTATTGATCGGGTGCGTCATTCGACGGAGACCTTAGAGACCTGGCCTACAAGCCTCAGAGACGATGAGAAAAAGAAAATTTTGGGTCAGAGACTTTTTAAAAATGAGAAGTGAAAATGGTGCTTCAAACCTACTAATCAATAACCTGCGTTTGACAGATGCAGATTGGTTTCATGACTATTTGAGAATGTCACCTAAGCAATTTGATTACCTGCTTGGTCTGGTTACACCATATATTGCAAGACAAAATACAAATTTCAAAACAGCTATTTCACCTAAAGAAAGGCTTGAAGTGCCCAAGATATTAAGATATCTTGCAGCTGGTGGCACACAGAGAAACCAAAGCTTCACACATTACCTGGGGAGGTCGACTGCCAACCAAATTATATGGAACAATATGGATGCAATCTGCCAAGTACTGTCCCCATTATTTCTACGATTTCCCAGTGAGCAATCTGAGTGGAAGGAAATTTCCCATGAGTTTGCAGTAAAATGGAACTTCCCACACTGTGTTGGAGCTATTGATGGGAAGCACATTAGAATCCAGGCTCCACCGAATTCGGGGTCACAATATTTCAACTACAAGCAGTTCCACAGCATAGTGTTGATGGCTATGTGCGATGCTAACTATCGATTTGTCTATGTTGACATAGGCAGTTATGGCCGGCAAAGTGATGGTTCTGTGTTTGGCAATTCAACTCTTGGTAAGAAAGTGATTGCCGGTACTTTAGATCTTCCAGGCAGTGATACGACTGATACAGGAAATGCCACCTACTTACCATATGTGATTGTTGGAGACGCAGCTTTCCCCTTGAAAACAAACTTACTTAGACCCTATCCTGGTGATCACCGTCCAGTACCAGAGGAAATTTTCAATTACAGGCTTTCTCGTGCACGAAGGATAATGGAAAATGCATTTGGAATTCTTGGTGCCTAGTGGAGAATGTTCAGAGAAGCAATTAATGCAAAGCCTGAGAATATGGACTAGGTCATACACATTTGTGTTTGCCTATATAATTACTTGCGTGCCAAAGATCTTACAACTCCACGGAGACACTCGAGGTATGTTAGTGCTAACTTCGTTGACACAGAAACTGACGGTGTTATAACATTGGGGCAGTGGAGACAAGAGCAAGTAAATGGGCTGTTACCAATTGTCTCAACAGCAGCACGAAACCCAGCTGAAGCTGCCAAACATGCCCGTGACAAATTTCGAGACTACTTCATGACGCCAGAAGGAAGTGTTCCTTGGCAGCTGAGTAGAGTGAGTCAAGGCCGCATTCCTGAGTAGGTCAGTGTTGTGTTGTAGCAGCAGGCTGTATGCAAACTTATCACACTCAAAGTTGTGTGATTAACTATCAGAAATGAATGTGTAAATGTGTGCGTCTATTTCTGGCTGTAGTTTAGTTACTTTTCTATAGTAAAGATTAAAGTCTATAGTAAAAACGGCTTATTTCGCTTTTTCTGGTGGATTTTCCTGCTTTCAATATATTGCTGGTAAATTTATTAGATAAATATGCTGCATGGGTTCAGGGGAGGATAATTGATAGTAATGACTGGCAACTGTTAAATAGCGACTTTTTTTTCTAATAGTGAGATAAAATACTGTTTAATACTGAGATAAAAACTAACTTTCAGTAAAGCACAAGTATAGTACAAAGTACAAAGCACAAGCTATACATAAATGTTTGGGTCAATGTGCGACACAGTTATAACACTTCTGAACCGTAATCTTTCCGTTGAGAAACCAAAGTTAACGCGAAGCGCTGAATACCATTAAATTTATTGCCTAGCTTGCAATCCAGATGCATAGTTTCCAGCAAAAACTTATCTCAACTAATTCAACGACTGTTTAGGCCTTAAATTTGTTTGTTCATTTTTAGAATCCATAAACATATTTCGTTACTCTCCCCAAAACCGCTTTTCTTTCTAAGCCGCTACGTTAGGCACAATCTGTTTTGGAAAGAATATGGCGTGAAAAAGTGGACATACTTGACACTGAACTTTTCTCGCCTTAAAGAAAAAGAGAAAAAAAAAGAAATTGCACAATTTCCATGTCTTTAGCCACTGTCCTAAAGTAAAAATGAAGATTTTCGAAACAACCAGCTTTAAAAAAAACTTTCGATTTCGCCCTTAATCTATATCCAACTTTTGAATACGTCAAGGCATCAATATTTGCACTACGGAAGTCTTGACAGAGGAAAAAAAGAAAAAAACGGATACGGTAGTTATGCAGCATCCGAGCTCGTCCACTATAACAAGCATTCGAAAGTAGAAAAAAGAGCTAAGCATGAGTGAGTGCAGTAGAAAATGTTGGGGTATTGAGATTTTGCATACTGATAAAACTCAGAGCAAAGAACTGCACTGAAATGAATTTATATGGATACTATTCTTCTACATAGGCACTAGTTTTTTCAATATACTTTCCTACCGCTTTTGAATGCTCTGCTGCATAGCCATAAGCCGCTCTAACTCACTTGCCTTTGAAGCATGTCTTTGTATATCTGAACCATAGCAGGATTGCCAACCATAGGTCTAATCAACCATAGAGTCTAGTTGTAAACTAAGAAATTACACAAACACATTACTCATTTCCTGGTCATCACTTTCATATTTTTTAAGCACTTCAGAAATTTCATGACGTGCCGCTGCTTGTGCTTTTTTTGGCAAACCGTTCAACACGCTACAGATGTACTGGCTAAAATGTAAGTTGGGTGTTTTTTTCTCTTGTAAAGACGAAAGAGCTTTGACAATTTCTTGGTCAATGTCTGTATGTGCCTGGCTACCTCCAGGAGTATTCTGAGTCTTGTTACCTCCACTACTACCACATGGCTCTTGGGATGTTTTGCGCTTTCGTTCAGGCTGGATGGGAGCTAAAGGTGACATACATGATGATGAGGTTTCAGACTGCTGATTCTCCGCGGAGTTTATCCTTGCTCTTTTTGACGGCTGAAAAAGAGATTCTGCTGTCTGCTCAAACTCTTCTGAGCTCAATTCTATATGCTGAGTAAATTCGTCTTCATCATCAATTGAAGTATCTATCCTGGTCAAAGTTTCACTAACAGAAGCAATCTGCAGAGGCTCAGTCATGTTGTCCACAGTTTTTCTTAGCTGACCCGTCTCTGTCATGAAGCTGAAAAGGTGGAAATACTTCCATGTTTTTCTGTTTACTTTTGCACCATCTCCACTTTTACCTTTTTCACTGCGTCTACACTTCATATAAGTATCTCTTAGAATGTCAAACTTTTTCTTCAAAATGTATGCAAGATTCTGAACAGGCAGTCCATAATCTGAAAACAAAATCCCGGATTCTGCCATGGCTGCAAAAGAGTTTTTCTTCTTCCTACAATCTTTGAAGTCTTCTCTAGAAGTATCCCATAGCCATGGATAGTTGATACAGGTGTTGACAAGGAGTTCAATGTCACTGTCAGACCATTTTATTTTGTCCTCCATGACGATAATGGTATCCTAGGGGTTTGCAAGGTACCAGCTGGCTTCAGCTCTGGTTCTTATGCCTAAAAAGAAAAAAGGGTACAGATTACACTATTATATTATTACATTATAACATATTTACAGTATATATTGTAATATCAGTTGACTTATGCTGAGTTCCGACCTACTCACCATGGTAAGCAAACATGAAAAAAAAGTTAGCAAATCCGTTCCAACCTTCTTCTCCTTACCATAGAGTTACCATGAATATTGTTACAACCTGAAATTTTTCCATTGATTTTAGTTACCATAGTAACTTTTTGTTTACCATGCTGCTCTGCAGGGTAAGGAGCTTACTATGGTAGCTTACCATGGTAACTGGGTTGGAACTCACTCGCCAGTTGCCTCTGAAACAAATTTTTATGTAAAAAAGTAATTGGTTTTAAGAGGTTCCTAGAAACTGGTGTTCTTTTAAAATATCTGAAATTAGCTAATTACCTTACTAATTAGCAAATTAGCTACCCTTGAAAAAAAAACAACTTATTGGTGTTAAGAGGTTACTATAAAAAAGAGGTCTAAATTTAGCACCAGGGGTGCTGCATCCCTCCCCCCTCCACCCCCCCTATGCCACACCCCAGGCGCATTCTGATTTCTGCCTAACTACTATATTCATCGATTAATGTGATGGAGCATTAGATTTATGATTATGATGTCATCTCAAACCTGTGACAATTTTATAATTTAAGAGAGTCCTGTAACTTTTGAATTTGCTGAAACATTTATGGCCTTTTCTCCCCATCATATTTCTGTACTAGACTGATTGAGCTCTACTTCTACAAAGTCAGGTTACCTAAATAAAGGTGCAGTTTAGTTCCCACTGTAGTGTGGGGTACAGAGGCCCTACCAATAGAACTGGGATATACAGTAAGAAGTGAGCTGCTTATACCCTGCTTCTACTGGACAGTAGGCTATCTGTGCAACTTTACAGCCCAATTGACTAAATAAAATACAGTAAGAAAAAAGTTGTTTTTATCAGGGGGAACTAATCTACACCTTCTCATGTATCTCCAACGAATTTTTCTCTAATATTCTTGTGAAGTCAGCTTCTTCAGTTTTTTACCTTGATCTTGGTTGGTGGTTGTCGTTTTCTGAGTGATCTTTAAATATCTGCTTGTTCTTCAGCTACATCAACCATGCTTTGAACTACTTTTAAGGCTAAAATCTGACCAGATTTTTTTTCTGGCCAGAAAATATCAAACTCGATCTGATCGAAAAATCTGGTCAGAAAACAGTAAAATCTGGGAAAAAAATCTGGCCAGAATTCTGGAGACGAAAATCTGACCAGATTTCTGGTCAGTGAGAACAGCAATCTGGGCAGTGAGAACTTAGCTTAAGCTAACATCAAATAATCAAAGCAAACTGTCCACAATTCCTATGAACCCTAGTTACCAACCACGCCCAGGATCCGAGTACATAACTAATCCATTTTCAATCCAGGAATTGAATAATGCAATACATCATATTAGGTCCAAAACTAGCAGCAGCTATGACAATATACACCCTACATGGATAAAGAATCTCACACCTTTATACAAACAAGAACTGCTAAATTGTTATAATCACGCTTGGGCATCTTCTAGGTTCCCCAATATATGGAAATGTTCGTCCCTCCTACCAATCCTAAAGAAAAATAAACCAAAAGATAACCCTGAGTCTTATAGGCCCATAATGATTACACCTGTGATGGGGAAAATAATGGAGAAAATGATTTATAACAGACTCCTCTGGTTTGTTGAGAAAAATAACATGATCCCACACACTCAAACTGGATTCAGGAAATACCACTCCTCAACAGATGCTTTCATTTTGCTAACAAATGCAATAAATGAATCTTTCTCAAAAAATAATATCCTAGTGGCAGCTTTCCTAGATTTTGAAGGAGCTTATGACAATGTGAACCACCAAATCCTTTTAAATAAACTTGCAAACCTTGGAGTACCTCCTAAGCTAATAACCTTTATTAAATCCTTCATAGAAGTGCGAAGTTTCATTGTTTGTGTTGGTTCAGCCTCTTCACCCCAAAAGACAATATCCAAAGGCCTACCTCAGGGAGCAGTCCTCAGTTGCCTCCTTTTTGCCCTATATCTCTGGGACATGAGCCTACCCCACACGAATCTACAATATGCTGATGATCTGGTGCTATGGTCATCTGGCAACACCTTTCAGATAGCACAGTCAAATCTGCAAAAGTCACTTTTCAAGTTTGAAAAATTCTCTCAACATTCAGATTTACCCATTGCACCCACCAAGTCAAAAATAATCCAATTTCACCGGAAGCGAAACCATGTTAATGCAAAACTAACTCTAAATAAAACAACTATTCCAGAAGATAATAATATTAATTACCTAGGTCTCATGCTTGACCAAAAACTTAATTTCCACCTCCACATTTCAAACACAATAAAAAAATGTTATAGAAAAGCAAATATACTAAAAAGACTTCTTTCCACACCCTGGGGTTGTAAGGAGAAAACCTTACTCCAGTTTTATAAATCACATATAAGACCCCATATTGACTATGGGCTCATTGTCTATGGTGCATGTGCAAAGACCCAGATGCAAAAAATTGAAACAACACAAAATGATATAATACATCTCATATTTGGTCTTAGGAAACCCACAAGCACCAAGTTTCTGCTTATGGAGAGTGGATTAACAACAATAAGGGAGAGACGTAGCTGTCTCTTGATAAAACATCTTACAAAAATTAAATCAAATAGCTCACACACATTACATAATTGGTTAAGAAATCCAGCCATGTATAGAGGTATTGCAGATGAGTATGCCAATATTCAAAAGAAGTTCCCTGTACCAGCAAAGTCTATTGCACCTACTTTCCCCCAGTCTCCTCCATGGAATTGGTCATTTCCCATAATAAATACTGAATTTTCAAAATGGAATAAAGATTTAACCCCCATTGCTTTTGTCCAGAAAAAATTTGCAGAACTTAATACAATTACCTATAAAAATCACTTCCAAATATTTGTTGATGGGTCAAAAATGAAGGAGAAGGTTGCAAGTGGTGTTTTCCTTCCTCACCTGAAAATTGCAATGGGCGAGAGATTATTTAATAATTTATCTATATTGTCTGCTGAGTTAAATGCCATAATCATGGCATTAGAACACCTTAAGAAAAACCAACCTTTGATTGAAAATTCGAATATTATTATCATATAGTCCGACTCTTTATCAAGCCTTGAGTTGCTGGCCTCAGCTCCTCAATATAAGTTGGACATTGACACTTATCATTGTCACAGTATTATTGATAATCTTGCTTCAAGTGGCATAAAAACTTACTTTCAGTATATTCCTAGCCACTCTGGCATAAGTGGTAATCATCAGGTTGATGAAATAGCAAAAAATGCTATAAATATTGACCAGCCAAGTGGGAGACCAATCCCAATTAGAGATATTTACCGATGGAGGCTATCAGATATTAATTTTAATAAGATTAATCCTATCCTTTCCCCCTTTCCCAATAAGTATCTTTCTAAAATTTATCATAGAATTCGTTCTGGAACAAATGGACTAAATTTCCTTGCATTCTCATATACGCTTTCTAATTCAAGTGGTTCAATTCCCCTGTCCCCTCTTTGCAGGCATTGTAATATGAATAATGAAACAATTGACCTTTGCCTATTTGAATGTAATATGCTGACGTCTGCACAACATACCTTGCTTTCTAAACTGTTAAAATACTTTAAACACAACAAAATCCAACTATCAGCCAAGAGCCAAGCCAACTATACCTGCACACAGAACATAGAAATCGACATCTATCATCTTATATTTGAACTCCTAGAGTCGAAAGATCTGCTGAAAGATATCTGAATACATCTAATAAATATGAGGCAATCAAGCCAGTAGCTCTGTAGCCCACAGAGTGAAGCAAAAGGAAAAGGGCTAAATAGTTATACTGAAAAGCCCGCCTGCTGATAAATAGAAGAAGAAGACTCGAATAGTGATCTAAGTTAAAACAAATATAAATCGTCATTAATAAATTAGAGGAAGCCAAACATACCAGAAATTACAAAAAATAATCTGGTCAAACATAAAACGAACAGAAACTACCACCAACCGAGGTAGTGCTAATGCCCTCTAGTTTTTTTAAAGATCAGAGCATCATTTTGCACTTTACTGAAACCAGCTTTAAATTCGAGTATTGTATTTTTATTTTTCATAACATCAAAAAATGAAAAATATCACTACAATAAGCTAAATATTCACTCATTCATAGCTTTAGCAATATAGTTATCTTAATATTAATTTTCAAACATATTCTAGCATCCTGAGGTCGCAAAACTTCAAAAAGTTCATTCATTTTGGTCAATTAATCACTAATTTATCACTAATTAATGTATTAATGTATTTGGCAGCATATTAGCGCTGCCTAAGTAAAGAGCGATGTGGGCACAATGTATAATTTTTTTTTGTCTTATACCAAGATAGTTTGTATAGGACTTGCTGTAGAAATTTCGAAGGGGGCACATTCGATTGTAAATTGAAAGGACTAGTGCCCTTTTTAATAGTCGAAAGTGATTTGAGGGTTATCAGCCCCCCCCGCCCATCATTTCCCCAAAGACATCCGATCAAATTTTGAGATAGCCATTTTGTTCAGCGTAATTTAAAGGTCTGGAAATTATAAGCCTCAGAGGCTTCTCATTCGATTGGTAATCAGAAGTTCTAGTGCCTTTTTTAAGAGTTAAAGTGATCAGAGGGCAGCTACCCCCCTGCCCCTCAAACGTAGTATTTTTTTGAAATGTATCTGACAAAATTTTGAAATAGCCAATTGTTCAAAAAATAGTCCAAAGATTGTAGGCAGCGCAGTTGCACTGCCTAAGTAAAGAGCGATGTGGGCACAATGTAATATATATTTTTTTCCTTTTTTTTATTTATTTCGGCTTTTGTTAGACCAGGGCCACAGACCAAAAGTATATAATACTTTTAGTCTGTGACCAGGGCGCTTCGTATAGAAGGAGTTGTCGTAGAAACTTCGAAAGGGTCTCATACGGTTGGACATTATAAGTTCTAGTGCCTTTTCTAATATTCAAAAGACACTGTAGGGCAACAAAACCCCCTCCCCTAACCCCATCATTCCCCCAAATACATCCAATCAAAATTTTGAGACAGCTAATTTGTTCAGCGTATTTGAAAAGTCCACTAATTATGTCTTTGAATGTTGGCCCCCCCTTCCCCCCAGAGTCCCTTAGGAAAAGACTTGTATGATATTCCCCGGGGGCACATAAGGTTCTTAGGAAAAGGCTGGTTGCATGAACATCGGAAGGGGATCGCTGGATTGGATATTGACAGTTCCAGTGCCCTTTTTAATAGTCGAAAGTGATTGGAGGGCAACCAGCCCCCCTTCTCTTTCATCAGTTCCTCAAACATATCCAATCAAAATTTTGCGATAGCAATTTTGTTAAGCACATTAGAAAGGTCTAGTAATTATGTCTATGGGAATGAAACCCCCTCCCACGGCCCATAGGGCTATGGCTATAGGCTATATTGGCTGCCCATTATTAAGATTCAAAGTTTTTATGCAAAGGGTGGTCGTATAAACTTCAAATGTGGCTCATTCATTTGGAAATCAGGAGTCCTAGTGCCCTATTTGAGAGTGAAAAGTGATAGGAGGGCAACTAGCCCCATCCCACATCTTTTTTTTCCCCTAATGCGTCCGATAGATATTTTAGATAGCCATTTTGTTCAAAATCACCTAAAGATCATATAAAAGGGCCTTCGGAGCTGAAACAGCCCCTCAGATCCTGGGGGAAAGGGTTGTAAGTTTTGCACCGAAGGCATATAAGGTTTTTATAGAATGGTTGGTCGCATAAACTTTGGATTGAGCTCATTTGATTGGAAATGAAGTTATAGTCCTCTTGTTATAGTGCTCATGTTATAGTAAACCTACTGCGTCATTGGCGCCTTACTGAAAACGAATTGTATTACAAATATTTTCTTTTGTACTTAATATTGAAAATAAACATTAAATTACAGTAAAATTTTGAACTGATGAGCTTTCAGCAATTAATATCATTATACATCAAATATTCAGTTTAATCTATTAGCTCTTTCTAAAATTATTGAAGACGAATATAGTTTCACTACAAATAAGAGTTTGGATACTGCCCCCTTCCTCAACTGTAAAAACCTAAGGCCTACTGCGTCACTCGCGCTTTACTGAAAACGAATTATATCACAAATATTTTCTTTTCTAGTTCTTGCAGCATTGAAAATGAAAATAAAATTACAGTGAAATAAAATCTTGAACTGATGGATCTTTCCACAATTAATATCATTATATATAAAATATTCAGTTTGATTTTATTAGTACTTTTCAAGATTGTTCAATACACATATAGTTTTCAGTAAAGCGCTAATGACGCAGTAGGTTTTAGACTTTTATAGTGATAGAAGGATGCGATGCCCAAACTCTTGTTTGTAGTGATTTTTGTTCGTTTAAAGCTTGATTTGCATATTCAATTTAAGTTTCACTCGTTCTAAGATTTATTTATGTATTTACGCTAGTATCTATTGCATGTTTGTTTGCATTGATTGTTTATTTAATTTCTGTTCGTTTTGGGTTTTATTTATACTTCAATAGCAAAATATTTTTTTTAGTTTTAACCTTGATTTGTATATTAAATTTAAGGATTACTCGCTTTAAGTTTTAATTATTCATTTATATTATTACCTTTTCTATGTTTTTGCTATGATTGTTTGTTTAATTTCTGTTCGTTTTGGGTTTCATTTATTCTCCAATAGTAATTTCTGGTCGTTTTGAGTTTGAATTTTAATAGGTATTTGTATATGCGGATCTTAAGTTTAAAATAGCCTTTACTTTTATTTGAAAAACTTCTTTTTCGGAAAGTTTTTTTAAATTAATTTTTGTTCGGTTTTGATTGCAAAAAACTTCAAATTTTTAAAACTTCCTTATTTCAAAATCAAACTTTATTTTTCAAAATCAAATATTCATCAAAGTATCATAACTAGCATCAAAGTAACAATATCAAAGTAAAAAATGGGTTTGTGTCAACCTCGGAGTTTTTATTACCTGATGTTTGAACTATTTTTAACAAAATGGATTCTCAAAAATTTGTGTGGGAGGGGGGAGGGCTAATTGCCCTTCGATCTCTTTTGAACCTTTAGAAGTGAATTGGAACTTTCCATTTTCAATCAAATAAGCCCTCTTTGGATTTTAAACTAGCATCCCTTCCAAAAAAACCTTATATGCCCCCAGGGAATATGTAACAACGCCTGTCCCCGGGCCCTGGGGAGCTGTGTTTACGCCGGAATCTTATTACCTGAATTGTTAATTATTTTCAACAAAATGGTCACCTCAAAATTTTTATCGGATGAGTTTGGGGAAGAAAAAGGCTTGGATGGGGAGGGTGTACCCGATCTCTTTTGACTCTAAAAAATGAACTAGAACTTTTAATTTCCAATCAAATAAGCCCACTCTGGAGTTTATGCGAGCATCCCTTTCATAAGAACCATATACGGTCCCAGGCAATAACTTACAACGCCTGCCTCCCGGGACCTGGAGGGCTGTGTCGAAACCGGAGTTTTTGTTATCTGACCTTTGAACTATTTTTGTAACATGGCTATCTCAAAATTTTTATCGGATGGGTTTGGGGGAAAAAGGGCGTGGGGGTGGGGCTAGTTGCCCTCCTATCTCTTTTGACTCTTGAAAATTTAAATAGAACTTTTATTTTCCATTCAAATGAGCCCTCTCTGAAGTTTATACAAGTAGAATGGCCTTATTGAGTCCCACGAGGACCACGTGGTTTATGGTTTTCTCAGTGAGAATGAAAAAACAGGAATTTTCTCACATGGAAAAACAGGAATTTTCTCACATTTATGGCTGTTTTCATGGATGGTTATGTGTGTTGATCGATTTATTTGATGTTTTTATGGTTTTTGTCAACATCAAATTATGGATGTTTTCTGGTTTTTGTCAGTGAGAATTTAAAGAACAGAAACTTTCTCACATTTATGTCTGTTTTTATGGGTTTTGTCAGTGAGAATGAAAAAACAGGAATTTTGTCACATTTATGTATGTTTTCATGGATGGTTATGTGTGTTGGTTGATTTATTTGATATGAGTTTTCCGGATGTCAACATCAAATTATGGATGTTTTATGGTTTTTGTCAGTGAGAATGAAAAAACAGGAACTTTCTCACTTGGAAAACCATAAACCACGTGGTCCTGTCACGACTGGCACCTGTGAACTTGATTTACATAATCGATAGGGGAAATTATTGATTCACGAAGGGGAGAATTAAGAAACATTAAGGCTTCTTTAATCTTAGGTCTGAGGGATAAACATTCTTTAGGTCAGAGAGAAAAATTAATATTCCATTTTTAAATAGGGCTTCATTGATCTTTAGTGTCAGGAATTATAAATGAAATCACTTGATATCTTGGAATTATGCGGGAGTCTAAAGAGATAGAAATTCTATTTTTAAATACGGCTTCACTGAGCTTTAAGTCGGAGAGATAAATTGATATTCTAACGAAACCTTAATATTTTAGCTAGGAAAACTTATGAGACGAAGAGATTAACGTAGGAAAGGGTTCCCTAGAAATTTGAAATGCGTTAGCGCAGAGATGCCAAAAAAAAGGAACACACAGAAATTACGTTTAGGGATTATTTGGGCGAAACGGTTTTATCCATTTTATGGGATTATTTTGGCGAAATAGTTAGAGACATTTTGAAAGAAGATTTTAGGAAAGGTTTTAGAAGAGAATTTGAGGGTGGTCGTTATAATACACAAGTTGTATTTTAACAGTGTTGTGAGGTCCCCTACCCCAACCCCCAAGGGCCCCGATCACCCTACCCCGATCCAAAGGGTTCCAAACCCCAAACCCCAATCCCGCCGAAACCCCCCCGTCCCCAAAGGTTCCCAGGGCTCCCCAAGGGCCCCCGGACTCCCAAAGGCCCTCACCCGGTCCCCAAAGCCCCAAAGGGCCCCGATCCCCCTACCCCGATCCTCAAAGGTCCCCCAGGCTCCCAATGGGCCACCGGACCCCCAAAGGCCCTCCCCGGGTCCTCAAAGGTCCCTCAGGCTCCCAATGGGCCACCGGACCCCCAAAGAGCCCCTCCCCCTCTTTGGTCCCCAAAGGGCCCCCCTCCCTCTCCCTCCATCTCCCCCCCTCCTTCCCATCCCATCCCCTCCCCTCCCCTCCCACCCACCCTCCCCTCCTCCCCTCCCCTCCCCCATCCCCTCCCCTCCTCCCCTCCCCTCCTCCCCTCCTCCCTTCCCTTCCCCATTTTTTAATATTTTTTGTGCATTGAGACACAGAACGACCCTCCCCCCCCCCGGCCCCTCCCCCCCCCCCAAAAAAAAGGTCCCCCCCGACACCCCAAAGGCCTGATTTTTCAAACTTCATTTTGAATTTCTTTCGTTGAAATGCAAGAGTTGGAATATTTCAGTAGTGTTTGGTTGTGGTTTACCTTGTCACTGTTACATATTCTTGATTTTTCAAAGTTCAATTTGAATTTCTTTCGTTGAAATGCAAGAGTTTGAATATTTCAGTAGTGTTTGCACGTGGGTTACCGGATCACAGTTACATTCTCTTGATTTTTCAAAGTTCATTTGAATTTCTTTCGTTGAAATGCAAGAGTTGGACTATTTCACTAGTGTTTGGTTGTGGTTTACCATGTCACATTTACATTTTCTTGATTTTTAAAAGTTCAATTTTAATTTCTTTCTTTGAAATTTAAGAGTTGGAATTTTTCAGTTGTTTTTGGTTATGTTTTAAATTGTCAAATTTACATTTTATTTATTTTTAAAATTCATTTTGAATTTCTATCGTTGAAATGCAAGAGTTGGAATATTTCAGTAGTATTTGGTTGTCGTTTACCATGTTAAAGTTACATTTTCTTTATTTTTCAAATTTAATTTTTAATTTCTTTCGTTGAAATGCAAGAGTTGGAATATTTCAGTAGTGTTTGGTTGTGGTTTACCTTGTCACAGTTACATTTTCTTGATTCTAAAAAGTTCATTTTTAATTTCTTTCTTTGAAATGCAAGAGTTGTAATTTTTCAGTAGTGTTTTGTTGTGGTTTACCTTGTCACAGTTACATTTTCTTGATTTTTCAAAATTCATTTTGAATTTCTTCAGTTGAAATGCAAGAGTTGGAATATTTCAGTAGTGTTTGATTGTGGTTTACCATGTCACAGTTACATTTTCTTGATTTTTCAAAGTTCATTTTGAATTTCCTTCGTTGAAATGCAAGAGTTGGAATATTTCAGTAGTGTTTGGTTGTGGTTTAACATGTCACAGTTACATTTTCCTGATTTTTCAAAGTTTATTTTGAATTTTTTTCATTGGCATGCAAGAGTTGGAATATTTCAGTAGTGTTTGGGTGTTGTTTACCTTTTCACATGGACAATTTCTTGATTTTTCAAAGTTTATTTTGAATTTCTTTCGTTGAAATGCAAGAGTTGGAATATTTCAGTAGTGTTTGGTTGTGGTTTACCTTGTCACAGTTACATTATCTTGATTTTTCAAAGTTCATTTTGAATTTCTTTCGTTGAAATGCAAGAGTTGGAATATTTCAGTAGTGTTTGGTTGTGGTTTACCTTGTCACAGTTACATTTTCCTGATTTTTCAAAGTTTATTTTGAATTTCTTTCATTGAAATGCAAGAGTTGGAATATTTCATTAGTGGTTGGTTGTTGTTTTACTTGTCACATTTACATTTTCTTTATTTTTAAAATTTCTTTTTGAATTTCTTTCTTTGAAATGCAATAGTTGGAATATTTCAGTAGTGTTTGGTTGTGGTTTACATTTTCTGAGTTACATTTTATTGATTTTTCTATGTTCATTTTTAATTTGTTACTTTGAAATGTAAGAGTTGGAATATTTCAGTAGTGTATGGTTGTGGTATACATTTTCAAAGTTACATTTTCTTGATTTTTCAATGTTCATTTTGAATTTCTTACATTGAAATG
This sequence comes from Artemia sp. Qi Xiang Cuo, assembly GCF_049724085.1. Classification (NCBI taxonomy): domain Eukaryota; kingdom Metazoa; phylum Arthropoda; class Branchiopoda; order Anostraca; family Artemiidae; genus Artemia; species Artemia sp. Qi Xiang Cuo. The sequence goes on along the minus strand of NC_142802.1, from coordinate 24,418,035 downwards.
CAAGAGTTGGAATAGTTCAGTAGTGTTTGTCTTTGTTGTACCTGGTCAAAGCTACCTGTTACTTATAAATCAATTTCCATTTTGAATATATTTCGTTAAAATACAAGAGTTGGAATATTTCAGTTGTAGGTAGTTGTGGTTTACATAGTCTCAGATTAGTTATATTTATAAAACTAACATTAAAATATTAACTATTTTTCAAAGTTCATTTTGAATTTCTTTCATTGAAATGCAAGAGATGGAATATTTCACTAGTGTTTGGTTGTGCTTTACCTTGTCACAGTCACATTTTCGTGATTTTTCAAAGTTTATTTTGAATTTCTTTCATTGAAATGCAAGAGTTGGAATATTTCATAAGTGTTTGGTTGTGGTTTACCTTGTCACAGTTACATTCACTTAATTTTTCAAAGTTTATTTTGAATTTCTTTCGTTGAAAAGCAAGAGTTGGAATATTTCAGTAGTGTTTGGTTGTGGTTTACCCTGTGACAGTTACATTTTCTTTATTTTACAAATTTAATTTTGAATTTATTTCGTTGAAATGTAAGATATGGAATATTTCAGTAGTGTTTGGTTATGGTATACCTTGTCACAGTTACATTTTCTTGATTTTTCAATGTTCATTTTGAATTTCTTTCGTTGAAATGCAAGAGTTGGAATATTTCAGTAGTGTTTGGTTGTCGTTTACCATGTGACAGTTACATTTTCTTGATTTTTCAAAGTTCATTTTGAATTTCTTTAGTTGAAATGAAAGAGTTGGAATATTTCAGTAGTGCTTGGTTATGGTTTACCTTGTCACAGTTACATTTTATTGATTGTTCAAAGTTCATTTTGAACTTCTTTTGTTGAAATGCAAGAGTTGGAATATTTCAGTAGTGTTTGGTTGTGGTTTACCTTGTCACAGTTACATTTTCATGATTTTTCAAAATTACATTTTGAATTTCTTTCGTTGAAATGCAAGAGTTGGAATATTTCAGTAGTGTTTGGTTATGGTTTACCTTGTCACAGTTACATTTTCTTGATTTTTCAAAGTTCATTTTGAATTTCTTTCGTTGAAATGCAAGAGTTGTAATATTTCAGTAGTGTTTGATCGTGGTTTACCTTATCACAGTTACATTTTCTTGATTTTTCAAAGTTCATTTTGAATTTCTTTCGTTGAAATCCAAGAGTTGGAATATTTAAGTAGCGTTTGGTTGTGGTTTAACTTGTCAAAGTTACATTTTCTTGATTTTTCAAAGTTCATTTTGAATTTCTTTCGTTGAAATGCAAGAGTTGGAATATTTCAGTAGTGTTTGTTTGTGGTTTACCTTGTCAAAGTTACATTTTCTTGATTTTTCAAATTTCATTTTGAATTTATTTCGTTGAAATGCAAGAGTTGGAATATTTCAGTAGTGTTTGGTTGTGGTTTACCTTGTCAAAGTTACATTTTCTTGATTTTTCAAAGTTCATTTTTGAATTTCTTTCGTTGAACAGCAAGAGTTGGAATATTTCAGTAGTGGTTGCTTGTGGTTTACCTTGTCACAGTTACATTTTCTTGATTTTTCAATGTTCATTTTGAATTTCTTTAATTGAAATGTAAGAGTTGGAATATTTCAGTAGTGTCTGGTTTTGGTTTACCTTGTCACATTTACATTTTCTTGATTTTTCAAAGTTAATTTTGAATTTCTTTCTTTGAAATGCAAGAGTTGGAATATTTCAGTAGTGTTTGGTTGTTGTTTACATTTTCACAGTTAAATTTTCTTGATTTTTCAAAGTTCATTTTGAATTTCTTTCGTTGAAATGCAAGAGTTGGAATATTTCAGTAGTGTTTGGTAGTGGTTTACCTTGTCACAGTTAAATTTTCGTGATTTTTCAAAGTTCATTTTGAATTTATTTCGTTGAAATGCAAGAGTTGGACTATTTCAGTAGCGGTTGGTTGTGGTTTACCTTGTCAAAGTTACATTTTCTTGATTTTTCAAAGCTAATTTCGAATTTCTTTCATTGAAAAGCAAGAGTTGGGATATTTCAGTAGTGTTTGCTTATGGTTTACCTTGTCACAGTTACATTTTTTTGATCTTTTAAATTACATTTGAAATTCTTTCGTTTAAATTCAAGTTTTTTAATATTTTTTTTTTTTTTTGTAGTTATTTTCCTCTTCAAAGTTAATTGTAATTGTATTTTCATATTCGAGTTTTAATATCCTTAGTAGAAATGAAAGAGTTTGAATATTTAAGTAGTTTATGGTTATGGTATACCTTGTCACAGTTACATTTTCGTGATTTTTCAATGTTCATTTTGAATTTCTTTCGTTGAAATGCAAGAGTTGGAATATTTCAGTAGTGTTTGGTTGTGGTTTACCATGTCAAAACTACATTTTCGTGATTTTGCAAATTTCATTTTGAATTTAATTCATTGAAATGGAAGAGTAGTAATATTTCAGAATTGTTTGGTTGTGGTTTACAATGTATCAGTTAAATTATCTAGTTATTTAAAAGTTCATTAATAATTACTTTCGTTGAAATTAAAGAGTTGGAATATTTCAGTAGTGTTTGGTTGTGGTTTACCTTGTCACAGTTACATTTTCATGATTGTTCAAAGTTCGATTTGAATTTCTTTCGTTGAAATGCAAGAGTTGAAATATTTCAGCAGTGTTTGGTTGTGGTTTACCTTGTCACAGTTACATTTTATTGATTTTTCAAAGTTCATTTTGAATTTCTTTCGTTGAAATGCAAGAGTTGGAATATTTCAGTAGTGTTTGGTCGTGGTTTACCTTGTCAAAGATACATATTCTTGATTTTTCAAAGTTCATTTTTAATTTCTTTCGTTGAAATGCAAGAGTTTGAATATTTAAGTAGCGTTTGGTTGTTGTTTAAATTGTCACAGTTAAATTTTCTTGATTTTTCTAAGTTCATTTTGAATTTATTTCGTTGAAATGCAAGAGTTGGAATATTTCAGTAGTGTCTGGTTGTGGTTTACCTTGTCACAGTTACATTTTCTTGATTTTTCATATTTCATTTTGAATTTCTTTAGTTTATTTTAAAGTGTTTGAATATTTCTGTAGCGTTTGGTTGTGGTTTACCTTGTCAAAGTTTAATTTTCTTGTTTTTTAAAAGTTCAATTTGAATTTCTTTAGTTGAAACGCAAGAGTTTGAATATTTCAGAAGTGTTTTGTTGTGGTTTAACTTGTCACAGTTACATTTTCATGATTTTTACAAATTTCATTTGAATTTCTTTCGTTGAAATGCAAGAGTTGGAATATTTCAGTAGTGTCTGGTTGTGGTTTACCTTGTCACAGTTACATTCTCTTGATTTTTTAAAGTTCATTTGAATTTCTTTCGTTGAAATGCAAGAGTTGGATTATTTCAGAAGTGTTTGGTCGTGATTTACCATGTCACAGTTACATTTTCTTGATTTTTCAAAGTTCATTTTGAATTTCTTTCGTTGAAATGCAAGAATTGGATTATTTCAGTAGTGTTTGGTCGTGGTTTACCTTGTCACAGTTACATTTTCGTGATTTTTCAAAGTTCATTATGAATTTCTGTCGTTGAAATGCAAGAGTTAGAATATTTCAGAAGTGTTTGGTTGTGGTTTACCTTGTCACAGTTACATTTTCTTGATTTTTCAAAAATAATTTTGAATTTCTTTCGTTGAAAAGCAAGAGTTGTAATATTTCAGTAGTGTTTGGTGATGTTTTACCTTTTAAATGTTACATTTTCTTTATTTTTCAAGGTTCATTTGAATTTCTTTCATTGAAATGCAAGAGATATAATGTTTCAGTAGTGTTTGCTTGTGGTTTACCTTGTCACAGTTACATTTTCTTGATTTTTAACAGTTCATTTTGAATTTCTTTCGTTGAAATGCAATAGTAGGAATATTTAAGTAGTGTTTGGTTATGGTTTACCTTGTCACAGTTACATTTTCTTGATTTTTCAAATTCATTTTGAATTTCTATCGTTGAAATGCAAGAGTTGGAATATTTCAGTAGTGTTTGGTTGTCGTTTACCATGTCACAGTTACATTTTCCAGAGGTTTCAAACTTCATTTTGAATTTCTTTCGTTGAAATGCAAGAGTTGGAATATTTAAGTAGTGTTTGGTTGTGGTTTACCGTGTCACAGTTACATTTTCTTGATTTTTCAAAGCTCATTTTGAATTTCATTCGTTGAAATGCAAGAGTTGGAATATTTCGCTTGTGTATGGTTGTGGTTTACCTTGTCACATGTACACACATGTATACACAAGTAAGCACATGTGCTTATAATGAGTGCTCATGATGAGTTAACCTAACCTTTTCCGGTGAGTATGGTTAGGTTAGACTAGATTAAGTTAGGTTAGATTAGACTACGTACGCGCGCGTACGTAGGCTAACCTAGCCTAACCTAACTTAACCTAACCTAACTTAGTCTAACCTAACCTAACCTAATCATACACCTAACTTTTCGCATGTCTCTCACCTAACCTAAGCTAACCTAAGTGAAGCGTACGTAGGCTAACCTAACCTAGTCTAATCTAACCTAACTTAATCTAGTCTAACCTAACCATACTCACCGGAAAAGGTTAGGTTATTTTATCATGAGCACTCATGATAAGCACATGTGTGTACATGTGTATACATGTGTTTACATGTGAGAAGGTAAACCACAACCAAACACAAGCGAAATATTCCAACTCTTGCATTTCAACGAAAGAAATTCAAAATGAACTTTGAAAAATCAAGAAAATGTAACTGTGACAAGGTAAACCACAACCAAACACTACTGAAATATTCCAACTCTTGCATTTCAACGAAAGAAATTCAAAATGAAGTTTGAAAAATCAGGAAAATGTAACTGTGACATGGTAAACGACAACCAAACACTACTGAAATATTTCAACTCTTGCATTTCAAAGATAGAAATTCAAAATGAATTTGAAAAATCGATAAAATGTAACTGTGACAAGGTAAACCAAACCCAAACACTACTGAAATATTCCAACTCTTGCATTTCAACGAAAGAAATTCAAATTGAACTTTGAAAAATCAAGAAAATGTAACTGTGACAAGGTAAACCATAACCAAACACTACTGAAATATTCCATCTCTTGCATTTCAATGAAAGAAATTCAAATGAACTTTGTAAAATCAAGAAAATGTAACTTTGACAAGGTAAATCATAAGCAAACACTACTGAAAGATTCCAACTCTTGCTTTTAAACGAAAGAAATTCAAAATGAGCTTTGAAAAATCAAGAAAATGTAACTGTGACAAGGTAAACCACAACCAAACACTACTGAAATAGTCCAACTCCTGCATTTCAACGACAGAAATTCAAAATGAACTTTGAAAAATCACGAAAATGTAACTTTGACAAGGTAAACCACAACCAAACACTACTGAAATATTCCAACTCTTGCATTTCAACGAAATAAATTCAAAATGAACTTTGAAAAATCAAGAAAATGTAACTGTGACATGGTAAATCACAACCAAACACTTCTGAAATAATCCAACTCTTGCATTTCAACGAAAGAAATTCAAAATGAACTTTAAAAAATCAAGAGAATGTAACTGTGACATGGTAAACCATAACCATACACTACTGAAATATTCCAAATCTTGCATTTCAACGAAAGAAATTCAAAATGAAATTTGAAAAAATCATGAAAATGTAACTGTGACAAGGTAAACCACAAGCAAACACTACTGAAATATTCCAACTCTTGCTATTTCAACGAAAGAAATTCAAAATGAACTTTGAAAAATCAAGAAAATGTAACTGTGACAAGGTAAACCACAACCAAACACTACTGAAATATTCCAACTCTTGCATTTCAACGAAAGAAATTCAAAATGAACTTTGAAAATTCAAGAAAATGTAACTGTGACAAGTTAAACCACAACCAAACTCTACTGAAATATTCCAACTCTTGCATGTCAACGAAAGAAATTCAAAATGAACTTTGAAAAATCAAGAAAATGTAACTGTGACAAGGTAAACCACGACCAAACACTACTGAAATATTCCAACTCATGCATTTCAACGAAAGAAATTCAAAATGAACTTTGAAAAATCAAGAAAATGTAACTGTGACAAGGTAAACCACAACCAAACACTACTGAAATATTTCAACTCTTGCATATCAAAGAAAGAAATTCAAAATCAACTAAGAAAAATCATGAAAATGTAAATGTGACAAGGTAAACCACAACCAAACACTACTGAAATATTCCAACTCTTGCATTTCAACGGAAGAAATTCAAAATGAACTTTGAAAAATCAAGAAAATGTTACTGTGACAAGGTAAACCACAACCAAACACTACTGAAATATTCCAACTCTTGCATTTCAACGAAAGAAATTCAAAATGAACTTTGAAAAATCAAGAAAATGTAACTTTGACAAGGTAAAACACAACCAAACACTACTGAAATATTCAAACTCTTGCATTTCAACTAAATAAATTAAAAATTAACATTTAAAAATCAAGAAAATGTAACTGTGACAAGGTATACCATAACCATACACTACTGAAATATTCCAACTCTTGCATTTCAACGAAAGAAATTCAGAATGAACTTTGAAAAATCAAGAAAATGTAACTGTGACAATGTAAACCATAACAAAACACTACGGAAATATTCCAACTCTTGCATTTCAACTAAATAAATTCAAATGAACATTGAAAAATCAAGAAAATGTAACTGTGACAAGGTAAACAATAATCAAACACTACTGAAATATTCCAACTCTTGCTTTTCAATGAAAGAAATTCTAAATGAGCTTTGATAAATCAAGAAACTGTAACTATTACAAGGTAAACCACAACCACACACTTCTGAAATAGTCCAACTCATTCATTTCAACGACTGAAATTCAAATGAACTTTGAAAAATCAATAAAATGTATCTGTTACAAGGGAAACCACAACCAAACACTACTGAAATATTACACCTATAGCTTTTCAACGAAAGAAATTCAAAATTAACTATGAAAAAACAAGAAAATTAAAATGTGACAATGTAAACCACAACCAAACACTGCTGAAATATTTCAACTCTTGCATTTCAACGAAAGAAATTCAAAATGAACTTTGAAAAATCAAGAGAATGTAACTTTGACAAGGTAAAGCACAACCAAACACTGCTGAAATATTTCAACTCTTGCATTTCATTGAAAGAAATTCAAAAAAGCATTGAAAAATAAATAACAATTAACTTTGACAATTTAAACCACAACAAAACAGAACTAAAATATTCCAATTCATGCATTTCAACGAAAGAAATTCAAAATGAACTTTGAAAAATCAAGAAAATGTAACTGTGACAAGGTGAACCATAACCAAACACCAGTGAAATAGTCCAACTCGTGCATTACAAAGAAAGAAATTAAAAATGAACTTTGAAAAATAAATGCAATGTAACTTAGACAAGGTAAACCACAACCAAAAACTACTGAAATATTCCAACTCTTGCTTTTCAACGAAAGAAATTCAAAATGAACTTTGAAAAATCAAGAAAAGGTAACTGTGACAAGTTAAACCACAACCACACCCTACTGAAATATTCCAACTCTTGCATTTCAACGAAAGAAATTCAAAATGAACTTTGAAAAATCAAGAAAATGTAACTGTGATAAGGTAAACCACTATCAAACACTACTGAAATAGACAAACACTTTCTATAAAATTATATAAAAAAAAAAGGATAAATAAAAAATCAAGAAAATATAACTCTGACAAGGAAAACCACAACCAAACACTACTGAAATATTCCAACTCTTCCATTTCAAAGAAAGAAATTCAAAATGAATTTTGAAAAATCATGAAAATGTAACTGTGACAAGGTAAACCACAACCAAACACTACTGAAATATTCCAACTCTTGCATTTCAACGACAGAAATTAAAAATGAACATTTTACAGTAAAGAAAATGTATCTGTGACAAGGTACACCACAATCAAACACTACTGAAATATTCCAACTCTTGCATTTCAACGAAAGAAATTCAAAATGAACTTTGAAAAATCAAGAAAATGTAACTGTGACATGGTAAACGACAACCAAACACTACTGAAATATTCCAACTCTTGCATTTCAACGATAGAAATTCAGAATGAACATTGAAAAATCAAGAAAATGTAACTGTGACAAGGTAAACCATAACCAAACACTACTTAAATATTCCAACTCTTACATTTCAACGAAAGAAATTCAAAATGAACTTTGAAAAATCAAGAAAATGTAACTGTGACAAGGTAAACCACAACCAAACACTAGTGAAATATTTCAACTCTTGCATTTCAACGAAAGAAATTCAAATGAACTTTGAAAAATCAAGAAAATGTAACTGTGACAAGGTAAACCACAACCAAACACTACTGAAATATTCCAACTCTTGCATTTCAATGAAAGAAATTCAAAATAAACTTTGAAAAATCAAGAAAATGTAACTGTGACAGGGTAAACCAAAACCAAACACTACTGAAATATTCCAACTCTTTCATTTCAACGAAAGAAATTCAAAATAAACTTAGAAAAATCAAGAAAATGTAACTGTGACATGGTTCAAGAATCTGTAACTTTGAATATTTAAAAAACAAACAACCTATAATTATATCGTCAAACTCTTTCATTTCAAAGAAAGAAATTAAAAATGAACATTGAAAAATCAAGAAAATGTAACTGTGACAAGGTATACCATAACCATACACTACTGAAATATTCCAACTCTTGCATTTCAACGAAAGAAATTCAAAATGAACTTTGAAAAATCAAGAGAATTTAACTGTGACAAGGTAAACCCCAACCAAACTCTACTTAAATATTACAACTATTGCATTTCAAAGAAAGAAATTCAAAATGAACTTAGTAAAATAAAGAAAATGTAACTGTGACAAGGTAAACCCCAACCAAAAACAACTGAAATATTCAAACTCTTGCATTTCAAGGAAAGAAATTAAAAATAAACTTTGAAAAATCAGGAAAATGTAACTGTGACAAGGTAAACCACAACCAAACACTACTGAAATATTCCAACTCTTGCATTTCAACGAAAGAAATTCAAAATGAACTTTGAAAAATCAAGAAAATGTAACTGTGACAAGGTAAACCACAACCAAACACTACTGAAATATTCCAACTCTTGCATTTCAATGAAAGAAATTCAAAATGAACTTTGAAAAATCAGGAAAATGTAACTGTGACAAGGTAAACCACAACCAAACACTACTGAAATATTCCAACTCTTGCATGTCAATGAAAGAAATTCAAAATAAACTTTGAAAAATCAGGAAAATGTAACTGTGACATGGTAAACCACAACCAAACACTACTGAAATATTCCAACTCTTGCATTTCAACGAAGGAAATTCAAAATTAACTTTGAAAAATCAAGAAAATTTAACTGTGACATGGTAAACCACAATCAAACACTACTGAAATATTCCAAGTCTTGCATTTCAACGAAAGAAATTCAAAATGAATTTTGAAAAATCAAGAAAATGTAACTGTGACAAGGTAAACCACAACCAGACACTATTGAAATATTCCAACTCTTGCATTTCATCGAAAGAAATTCATTATTAAATGTTTATAATCTAGAAAATGTAACTGTGACTAGGTAAACCACAATCAAACACTACTGAAATATTCCAACTCTTGCATTTCAACGAAAGAAATTCAAAATGAACTTTGAAAAATCAAGAAAATGTAACTTTGACATGACCAAACACTACTGAAATATTCTAACTCTTGCATTTCAACGAAAGAAATTCAAAATGTACTTTGAAAAATAAAGAAAATGCAACTGTGAAAAGGTAAACCATAACCAAACACTTCTGAAATATTCAAACTCTCGCATTTCAAAGAAAGAAATTAAAAATAACTTTAAGAAATAAAGAAAATGTAAAAGTGTGAAGGAAAACCACAACCAAACACTACTGAAATATTCCAACTCTTGCAATTCAACGAAAGAAAATCAAAATGAACGTTGAAAAATCAAGAAAATGTAACTGTGACAAGGTAAACCACAACCAAACACTACTGAAATATTCCAACTCTTGCATTTCAACGAAAGAAATTCAAAATGAAGTTTGAAAAATCAGGCCTTTGGGGTGTCGGGGGGGACCTTTTTTTTGGGGGGGGAGGGGCCGGGGGGGGGGAGGGTCGTTCTGTGTCTCAATGCACAAAAAAATATTAAAAAATGGGGAAGGGAACGGGAGGAGGGGAGGAGGGGAGGAGGGGGAGGGGATGGGTGGGAGGGGAGGGGAGGGGGAGGAGGGGGAGGGTATGAGTGGGAGGGGAGGGGAGGGGATGGGATGGGAAGGAGGGGGGAGATGGAGGGAGAGGGAGGGGGGCCCTTTGGGGACCAAAGGGGGAGGGGCTCTTTGGGGGTCCGGTGGCCCATTGGGAGCCTGGGGGACCTTTGAGGACCCGGGGAGGGCCTTTGGGGGTCCGGTGGCCCATTGGGAGCCTGGGGGACCTTTGAGGATCGGGGTCGGGGGATCGGGGCCCTTTGGGGCTTTGGGGACCGGGTGAGGGCCTTTGGGAGTCCGGGGGTCCTTTGGGAGCCCTGGGAACCTTTGGGTACGGGGGGGTTCCTTCTGGATTGGGGTTGGGGGTTTGGAACCCTTTGGATTGGGGTAGGGTGATCGGGGCCCTTTGGGGTTGGGGTAGAGGACCTCACAACACTGTTCAAATACAACTTGTGTATTATAACGACCCCCCTCAAATTCTCTTCTAAAACCTTTCCTAAAATCTTCTTTCAAAATGTCTCTAACTGTTTCGCCAAAATAATCCCATAAAATGGATAAAACCGTTTCGCCCAAATAATCCCTAAACGTAATTTCTGTGTGTTCCTTTTGTTTGGCATCTCTGCACTAACGCATTTCAAATTTCTAGGAAACCCTTTCCTACGTTAATCTCTTCATCTCATAAATTTTCCTAGCTAAACTATTAAGGTTTCGTTAGAATATCAATTTATCTCTCCGACTTAAAGCTCAGTGAAGCCGTATTTAAAAATAGAATTTCTATCTCTTTAGACTCCCGCATAATTCCAAGATATCAAGTGATTTCATTTATAATTCCTGACACTAAAGATCAATGAAGCCCTATTTAAAAATGGAATATTAATTTTTCTCTCTGACCTAAAGAATGTTTATCCCTCAGACCTAAAATTAATGAAGCCTTAATGTTTCTTAATTCTCCCCTTCGTGAATAAATAATTTCCCCTAGCGATTATGTAAATCAAGTTCACAGGTGCTACTCGTGACAGGACCACGTGGTTTATGGTTTTCCAAGTGAGAAAGTTCCTGTTTTTTCATTCTCACTGACAAAAACCATAAAACATCCATAATTTGATGTTGACATCCGGGAAACTCATATCAAATAAATCAACCAACACACATAACCGTCCATGAAAACATACATAAATGTGACAAAATTCCTGTTTTTTCATTCTCACTGACAAAAACCATAAAAACAGACATAAATGTGAGAAAGATTCTGTTCTTTAAATTCTCACTGACAAAAACCATAAAACATCCATAATTTGATGTTGACAAAAACCATAAAAACATCAAATAAATCGATCAACACACATAACCATCCATGAAAATAACCATAAATGTGAGAAAATTCATGTTTTTCCATGTGAGAAAATTCCTGTTTTTTCATTCTCACTGAGAAAACCATAAACCACGTGGTCCTCGTGGGACTCAATAAGGCCATTCTACTTATACAAGCATCCCTTCCATAAGAACCATATATGCCCCGAGGAATAACTTGCAATGCCTGCCCCCAGACCCTGGGGGGGGGGTTGTGTAGACACTGAATTCTTTTTTATCTAACCTTTGAACAGTTTTAACAAAATGGCTATCTCAAAATTTTTATCGGATGCGTTTGGGGGAAAAGGGGCGTGGGGAGATAGCTGCCCTCTGATCTCTTTTGACTCTTAAAAACTGAACTGGAACTTTCAATTTCCAATCAAATGAGCCCTCTCTCAAGTTTATACGAGCATCCCTTCCATAACATCAATATATGCCTCCCGGGCATAACTTGCAATGCCTGCCCCCAGACCCTGGGGGGTTGTGTAGACACTAGATTTTTTGTTATCTAACCTTTGAACAGTTTTAACAAAATGACTATCTCAAAGTTTTTGTCGGATGCATTTGGTGTAAAAAGGGCGTAGGGGGATAGCTGCCCTCTGATCTCTTTTGACTCTTAAAAACTGAACAAGAACTTTCAATTTCCAATCAAACGAAACCTCTCTGAAGTTTCTACGAGCATCCCTTCCATAACAGCAATATATACCTCCCGGGCATAACTTAAAACTCTACCCCAGGCCCTGGAGGATTGTGTCGACCCCGGAGTTTTCGGTATATGATTTTTGAACCATTTTGAAAAAATGGATCTCTCAAAGTTCTTATTGGATGACTTTGAGGAAAATAAGGCGTGGAGGGGGGCTAGTTGTCCTCCGATCTCATTTGAGTCTTAAAAGGTGAACGAGAACTTTCAATTTCCAATCAACTGAGCCCTCTCCGAACTTTATACGAGCATCCCTTCCATAAGAACCATAAATACCCCCATAGCATTATTTTTAACGCCTGGCCCCGGGCCCTGGGGGGTTGTGTCGACACAGGAGTTTTTCTTATCAGGCCTTTGAACTATTTTTAACGAAATGGCTATCCTAAAATTTTTATCGGATGAGTTTGGGAAAAAAAGGGCATGTAGGGGGTGGGCTAGGTGTAATCGCGTATCTTTTGAATCTTAAAAAGCGGACTAGAACTTTTAATGTCCAATCAAATGAACCCTCTCTGAAGTTTATACGAGCATCTCTTTCATAAGATTCATATGCGCCCCCAGGACAACACTTACAACGCCTAGCCCCCGGGCCCGGGGGGGGGGGGGGTCGGCACCGGAACTTTTAATATCTAATTTTTGAACTATTTTTAAAAGATGGCTGTCTCAAAATTTGTAGTGGCTGGGCTTGGGGAAAAGGGCATGGGGGGGGGGGCTAGTTGCCCTCCGATCTATTGAGTCGTAAAAAGTGAACTAGATTTTTCAGTTTCCAATCAAATGAGCCCTCTATGAAGTTTATACGAGCATTCCTTTCATAAGAACCATACATGCTCTCAGGGCATAGATTAAAACAGCCGCCCCTGGGCCCTGGGGGGTTGTATTGAAACGGGAGTTTTTCTTATCCAACTTTTGAACTATTTTTAACAAAATGGCTATCTCAAAATTTTCATCAGATGGGTTTGGAAAAAAGGCAGGGGGGGGCTAGTTGCCCTCGGATCTCTTTTGACTCTTAAAAAGTGAACCCGAACTTTCAATTTCCAAACAAATGAGCGGTCTCTAAATATTATACGAGCATCCCTTTCATAAGAACCATATATACCCCAGGGGATAACTTACAACACCTGAGTTTTTGTTATCTGACTTTTGAACTATTTTTAACAAATAACTATCTCAAAATTTGTATCGGAAACATTAGGGGGAAAAGGAGCGTGGGGGGGCTAGTTACTCTCCAATCTCTTTTAACTCTCAAAAACTGAACTAGAACTTTCGATTTCCAATCAAATGAGCCCTCTCTTAAGTTTTAACGAGCCTCCCTTCCAGGAGAACCATACATATTCCCCCAGGGCATAACTTACAACGTCGGCCCTCGGGCCCTGAAGTATTGTGTCTACCCCTGAGTTTCCAATATATGATCTTTGAACTATTTTGAAAAAATGGCTTTCTCAAAGTTCTTATCGGATGGCTTTGATGATAATATGGTGGGGAGGGGGGTAGGGGCTAGTTGCCCTTTGATCTCTTTTGACTCTAGGTGCCCTTCGACTCTGAGAAAGTAAGCGAGAACTTTCAATTTCCAATCAAATGATCCCTCTCTGAAGTTTATACAATCATCACTTTCATAAGAACCATGTACGCCCCAGGACAACACTTATAATGCCTACCCCCTAGGCCCTGGGGGTTGTGTCGACACCGGAGTTTTTGTTATCTAATTTTTGAACTAATTTTTAAAAAATGGCTATTACAAAATTTGTAGTGGATGGGTTTGGGAAAAAAAGGACGTGAGGGGGGGGGGGCTAGTTACCCTCCGATCTATTGAAACTTAAATAGTGAAATAGAGCTTTCAATTTCCAATCAAATTAGCCTTCTATGAAGTTTATACGAGCATCCCTTTCATAAGAACGATGCATGCCCTCAGGGCATAACTTCGAACGCCTGCCTCTGGGCCTTGGGGGGGTTGTATTGACACCGGAGTTTTTCTTATCTGACCTTTGAACTTTTTTTAAGAAAATGCTATCTAGAAATTTTCATCGGATGGGTTTGGAAAAAAAAGCCGTGGGGGGATAGTTGGCCTCCGATCTACAGACTCTTAAAAAGTGAACTAGAACTTTCAATTTCCAGTCAAATGAGCCCTCTATGAAGTTTATACGAGCATCCCTTTCATAAGGACTATATATGCCCCAGGGTATAACTTACAACGCCTGCCCCCAGACTCTGGGTGGTTGTGTCGACACCTCAGTTTTGTTATCTGACTTTTGAACTATTTTTAACAAAATGTCTATCTCAAAATTTTTGTCGGATGCATTTAGGGAAAAGGGGGCGTGGGAGGGGGCTAGTTCACTTCCATTCTCTTTTGATTCTCAAAAAGTGAACTAGAACTTTCAATTTCCAATCAAATGAGCACTCTGAAGTTTTAACGAGCATCCCTTTAGTAAGAACCATATATTCCACCAGGGCATAACTTACAACGCCTGCCCTCGGGCCCTGGGGGGTTGTGTCGACCCGGAGTATTCGTTTTATGATCCTTGAACAATTTTTAAAAAGATGGCTATCTCAAACTTCATATTGGATGGGTTTGAGGAAAAAAGGGCATGGAGGGGGGGCTATTTGCCGTCCGATCTCTTTTGACTCCTAAAAAGTGAACAAAAACTTTCAATTTCCAATCAAATGAGCCCCCTATTAAGTTTATAAGAGCATCCCTTCCATAAGAACCATATATTCCCCCAGGGCATTACTTAAAACGCCTGCCCCCGGGCCCTGGGGCGTTGTGTCAAATCGAATGAGCCCCCTCCAAAGTTTATGCGACCACCCCTTCCGTATGAAGTGCCTCTGGGAAAAAAATCATAATAAATAATAAAACATTCGAGCCGTATGGCATTTACTATAGACAACACTATAGCGTTGCCTCTGATAAATTTTTTCCCCCAGAGAAACTTCATATGGAAGGGGTGGTCGCATAAACTTCGGAGGGGGCTCATTCAATTGGAAATAGGAAGTTCTAGTGCCCCTTTTGAGAATCAAAAGTGATCGAAGGGCAACTAGCCCCCCCCCCCCTCACGCCCGTTTTCCCAAAATGCATTTGATAAAATTTTGGGATACCCATTTTGTTATAAATAATTCAAAGATCATATAACAAAAACTCCGATGTCGACACAACCACCTAGGGCCTGGAGGAAGGCGTTGTAAGTTACGCCCTGTGTGTTGAACGTTCTAGTTCAGTTTTTAAGAGTCTAAAGAGATAGGAATGCAACTAGCCCCCCTCATCACCCCCTCAACGCCCTTTTTCCTCAACCCCATCTGATAAGAAGTTTGAGATAGCCATTTTTAAAAAAAAAAGTTGAAAGATCATGTGACGAAAACTTCGGGGTTGACACAACCCCCCAGGGCCCGGTGGCAGGTGCTGTAAATTATGCCCTTTGGGCATATATGGTTCTTATGGAAGGGATGATCGTATAAACTTTAGAGACGGCTCGTTTGATTTGAAATTGAAAGTTCTAGTACAGTATTTGAGAGCCAAAACATATTGGAAGGCAACTAGCCCTGCCCCCCCCCCACTACCCTTTTTCCCCAAAAGCAGCAAATGAACAGTTTGAGATAGCCGTGTTGCTAAGAAACAGTTTAGAAGTCAGATAAGAAGAACTGAAGTGTCGACACAGCTCCCCAGGGCCCGGGGGTAGGTGTTGTAAGTTATACCCTGGGGGCATATATTGTAAGTTATTCCCTGGGGGGAATTAATGTCTGGACGACTCCTTTTATTTTTTTTCGCACCCATCTTTACTTAGTAATAGTTAAAATTGACTTACTGAAAAAAAAAACACCATTGCTTTATCAGTCCTTTGTGTTCCACTGTTTCATTTTTCCACTGTACTATTGCTTTAACCTTATATCACGAATAGTTTCAGCTTTAAATCACTGGAGGAATAATAAATAATGATTTCCGCTTAAAATTGACTTACTGAAAAAAAAAACACCATTGCTTTATCAGTCCTTTGTGTTCCACTGTTTCATTTTTACACTGTACTATTGCTTTAACCTTATATCACGAATAGTTTCAGCTTTAAATCACTGGAGGAATAATAAATAATGATTTCCGCTCTTTAGTTTTCTTAGGAAATACAGGCTTGTATTTTCAAATAGTCTTTTATAAGCTTATATAAGCTTTTTGGTTGCATCACAGTATACAGATAATTTAGGAATAATCAATCTTAGTTCATTTCATTAAGTCATTCATAGAGTAATTACGGTCTTAACTGGTTGAGCAATGAATCATGACTGAATTAGATGACATCATGACATTGGGTGAACATGACGGGCGACGTAACAAGCTTGGTAAATCCAATTGTTATGTCAAATAGGCTTTTCTACCTTTTTCAGAATTTTTTTCTTATGTCAACCCGCCTTGTGAAAGCAAGAATGTCGTAACTGAACGCCTCTAGTCGAAATTGAGCTACGAACCCTACCAGAGTTATTTTTTACCAATTTTCAAATGGTGTAGTTTGTTTTGTTTTACGATACCTCCTGGCTGAGTAAATAAAAATTTAACTTTATTGTAAGTGCTTGTTTTTCACTTTTGATAAAGTGGAAATTGTCATAACTGACGGGATGAGTAACCTCCGGTCAGTTACGGCATCAAATGAACAAAGTTTGTTCATAAAATGAACATAGTACTGGATTTTCAGCAGCCCTCCAAAATCTATAAATACGCTAATGTTTCATTTTCCTAAGTTTCATTTTTCATTTTTATTAAACAACATCAATAGAAACAAGGCTACCGTACTCGAAAAGTATCGGTTACAAACAGCCGTTTTCTGACGAATCAGTCTCTGAAATAAACATTGCTATGTAGGGTAAACTTAAGGCAATAAAAGACACTTCTTCCACAAAAGTGGTTGTTTCTTGCTGTCCCAAAGCTTTTGGAATTCAAACCTGTTATTCCTATTGAAAAAATCATAGATGTGCAATCAGCCTGCGGGTTTTTTCTCTACTCTAAATGTGAAGTACTACAAGTGTGTTTTTGCAAGCATGAATCAAGACAACAACCACCCTCTTACTGCAGTACAGAGAGCATGCCCAGAAGAAGAAACTGCAACCTCCCTTCCCCCATCAAAATATCTGAGGAAGGGGAAAGGCAGTCAGTAAAGATCCAATAAGTTACATTGCTTCCTTTTTTTTAACAAGTAGTCGAAATTTCTGAATTAGTTTCTCAGTTTCCCCATCTGAATCTCAGTTTAACCAACCAAATTAGTACAAAAAGGTAAAAACGCCACGTGTGGGCTCTAAAATAAGGCTTGCCTATTCCTGAGAAAACCTTGTTGATGAATTGTTGTAACAAAATGGAAAAGGAACCCAAGCGCTGTCTGCACTTTTGTCGTAACTACTTTAGCAGCAAAAAAGGGCGGGCTAAAAGTTCGTAACCGTATTTTTTTCGACCTTTTGACCTAGTAAATCTTATCCAACAGGACCAAAATCCTACCAACAAGTCTCCCTGACTAGCGACTTTAAATCGGCGTTTCATTCGTTTTTCTATCTACCATACGTTCAGCTCCACAAAAACTGATATTTTCAATTGCTATTTTCTCGGAATTTTAAAGAGTGTGGTTACAACATACTTGCTTCACATGGCGACCCGTCTGAACGCCACATTAAGCATTGTTCACAACCTCGGTTCTATTTTCTTGCATGCATCACCAATCAGAAAACTTAATTGATGGTGTCAACACGTCAAATATGGAAGTCAAAATGAACAAAATATTAGCCTTACGTGGCTGTTTTATTATATTCGCATGTAGTGAGGTAACATTGCTTATCACACCAATGTACGCAATGCATTACATTTACTTAAAAAACTAAAGTTTAGTCTTAATTGACAGATTCTGGTGCCAGATTTCGGAATCTGGACCAATGAAGACCGGTCATTCATTGACAGACCGTCAAGAGACGATTGGTCTTCATTGGTCCGGATTCTGGGATCTGGTGCAAGAATCTGTGAATGAAGACTGAACTTAAACCACGAAAACTTTGCCTAAACAGTTGACATAGCACTTTGATCAGTAGCACAGTTTAATATCCCACGACTTCGAGAAAAGATGTCTGGAAAAAAGTCCTTATTTTAATGAGGAGTCATGGGATCTTTATTTACTTTTAGTAGCAAAAGCTTCTCAAACTTAGCATCTTCTAAGCGGTTTCTTTTTGCAGTCAATATATCTCCTGCAGCGGAAAATAGGAGTTCAACAGGTGCAGATGATGGGAGAGGGGTATTAAATTTCTTAAACAGTTTTTCAACTTTCGGATAGTCTTTCAGAGAATCAAGGTTCCTCCTCTTATTTTGAAGAAATTTGAAGAATTCAGCTTTGAGACTAGTGTCTATATTTACTTGATCCCTGACAGTATCATCATCTTCCATAAATGGAAATTAATCATTAGTCTCTTTTGTACCAGACTTCTCAGCACTTTCATCCAGCTCATCACTGGAGACACCCATGGCCCGCTGGAGTCAACCATCGTAACTTGAAGCTTGGGTGAGAGTAAGTAGCTAAGTCTAGTTTGCTGAAGGCTTTCTCTTCTAGTCTCAATGAGAAAACATGCGTGCTCATGCAAACCTCCTAAAATGGCCTCTACTAATGACAAAGCATGCTTGAGAATATGGAAGTCCTTTTAGTTTAGTTTCCAAACCATAAAGTACTGGCAAAACAGCACCATGATGGTAATTTTTTTCGCCTTGCAAAAAATCTAAGGCTTGGCACAATGGATCTGTAATAAGTACTTGTACTTACTTGTACTTGTGGTAGGAATCAGGCGTTTCCACCTCACCCGGCATCGATGATCTTGGAGACCTTCTTGGACCATGTTGAGCGATCTTCTGCCAGCTGCTCTGCAAAAGCGAGCCACTGAGTTGACCATCTGTGTCCGAACTTTCTGAATCCCCCGATAGGTCCAAGGTCTGACTTGGCCAGGTTCCAACAGTTCTTCCTCTGTCCTACTTGGCGTCTCTTCCAGGAGCTAATAGGCTCGACTAGAAGTATTTGGCGAGGCAGGTATTCTGGCGGCTTCCGTAATACATGGCCCAACCATTTCAAACGGCGTTCTTTAATAGTCAGCGCAACATCTCTCTGAATATTGCACATTCGACGTAGATCCGCATTGGAGATACGGTCACGCAACTGTATTCTGAGAATTCTTCGCAGACAGGTATGCTCAAACACCTTCAGTGTATTCTCATGCTGTAGTTTTACCAACCATGTTTCGCATCCGTAAAGGAGAACGGTTTGGACTAGTGCCATGCAGATTCGAACTTTTGTTCGGACACTGACTTCGCGGCGATTCTATAAGGGTTTCCGAAGGGAAACAAAGACTGTCTGCGCTTTCTGTATTCTCTGTTGGATATCAGCGTTGGAAGATCCATCAATACATATCTGGGAGCCTAGGTATGTGAAACGGTTGACTTGTTCCAGCTGAACTTGATTGACAGTTAGTGTGAATGGTCCTGTGTCGTGGTTAATAGCCATGCATTTCGTTTTATCTGTGCTGACTTTCAAGCCGATCAGGTCTGCCCAGGCCACCACGTTGTCAAGCATGTTTTGAGCTTCTACGGGGTCTGACAGGAGGCCAACATCATCCGCATAATCAAGGTCAGTCATTTAAAGATTCTGTCCGATCTGGACTTCTGGATAGGACGACAGTGCGTTTTCAAGCACCCAATCGAGTTGGAGAGAGGACGCACCCTTATTTTACTCCAAACTCAACCAGGAATTCTTCAGTTTCTTAGCCATAGACTCGAACTCGGCTCACTGACGCGTCATAGTATGCCTTCATCAGTTCAACAAACTTCAGCGGCATTCCGTCATTCTCTAGGATCTTCCAAAGTTTCTGGCGAGTGACAGAGTCGAAGGCGGCAATGAAGACCAGGAACATCAAGATCAGGGGTAGATTGTACCTTTCAAACTGCTGGATAATGAGGTGAAAAACGAAGATATTATCAGTACAGGCTCTACCTGGCCGAAAGCCGGCTTGATTTCCTCGGGTTCTTTCCTCCCTTGTCCCTTTGAAGCGGTTCAAGAGTATGATCCTGAATATTTTGACAACAATGTCTATAAGCCTTATTCCGCGGTAATTTTTGCATTCGGTTTTAGCTCCTTTCTTATAGAAAGGGAGAATGACTGATGTCTTCCAATCTTTTGGGAAAGAATTGGTCCTCCACACTGCTTCGAGAATGCCATGGAGCTGTTCAGCAGTGACCTCAAGGCATTGTTTGTACACTTCCGGGGGGAGGCCGTCTTCACCTGGGGCTTTGTGGTTCTCCAGGGTCTTGATCGCTTTTAGTATTTCGGCTCTGGTCGGTGTATCCAGCTCGACATCGTAGGTTTCTTTAGAAACGGCAGGTTGGAAAGCATCAGGAGCAGATAATGGGGATGGATTTAGGAGGATCTGAAAGCGATCCTTCCATCTTGCTAAGTGCTCCTTCTGACAACTGATGATTTTTCCTGATCTGTCTTTGACTATTTCTGAGACAGCAGCTTTCTTACCAACGGATTCTGCGGTTTGGTCAGACGGACCAACTCTTGCATTGAAGTGCCCAGCAACAATCAAGTAATCACGTGCGGCAACAGAGGAAGACAGCTGCTGCAGCTCGCCATAGAAACCATCCTTGGTCGTATCGGCAGCGTCACGGGGGTGACATAGGTTGAAATTATCGACACATTTGCGGGGTTTCCTTTTAGTCTGATTCTGGCAAGTCTACAGGAGACTGGTTCCCATTCTAGGAGAGCATTTCTGGTTCTTTTATTCATGGTGAAACCAACACCTTAGAGTCCTGAATTATCCTCTACTCCGGAGTAGAAAAAATGGAACTGATGATAGCGTTTCAGGAGCTGTAATAACTATGGAGCCAGAACCAGAAATTCTGGTCTCGGATATGCAAAGTATGTCTATGTTGTACTTCTCCATCTCATGGACAAGAAAAACTTGCGTGGCTTCTTGTTTGACGGATCTTACATTCCAGCATCCCACATTTATTCTAAATTTTGCCTATTTAATGACTGTAGTAGGTTTTCCTAGATTTATGGCATGAAAAGGATTTTTTGACTTCGCCGCCATATTCGAAGTCGTGTCACCTGCCGGGAACGCCGTAGTATGGTTGGCTTGTTTACTTCTCGACACCCGCGCCAATGCGGGGGCCGCGTCGCTTGCGAGGGATGCCGTAGCCGTTACAACTTTTCTTTTAGGTCTCAGATCCATCGATGTTTCTTGGGAATAGAGTTGACCGCAAGGTCCCCAGTCTTACGGGTCACCCGGAGCGCGTTGGCCACCAAATCGCTCGGCGTGGAGCTCAGTGGTGTTTACACCCTTCCACCACCTTAAGGTGCGTTGACAGATTTCCTCTGCTGCCTAGGGATCGAAGATCGAGCCTTACTGCCCTTAACTACCATCACTGCCATGGAGGTATACAAGCTTAGCTTGACCTTTGATTCCCACCTGGAATCAGCAGGGGCTTCAGGAAGGGAATATATCTGTAATAAGTACACACACCTTAAGCAGATCTCTCTTCACCTGCTTCGACTTTGGAAGTTTCAGTTCATCACAGAGATTGGATATTTTTTCCGCATCAGATATGTCTACAGCATGGGTTACTGCATGATAGAGAGTTCCAGCGTGTAGCCTTTAGTACGACTGGGTGCCTTCCAGTAATTTCCAAAAACTTGTTGGCAGCTTTTGTGCTATGATTTGTCGCATTCCATATGCTTTGGCATTTGGAAATGGTGGATTGATAAAGTCTTTGAAATGAAACCTTAACAAATGCTCGCTCACTATTTTTTTATGTGACTAAGTTCAGTGTGTGACTGCAACATCTCAAACGCTCTGGGAGATAAAAATTTATAAATTATTATTTATTATAAATAAATAGTATTTGGTTTATATCAAAAATAATAATAATTCAAATAACATTAGATTTATATTTATTATAAATGTTCTTCATTATAATAAGCCCAACATTTTAAAATTTATTCTAATTTCTGAACGACTTTATGGAAGTTCAAGACAAAAATGTACTTGGTACTTAAGTACCGATAAGCACACGAAAAATGTATTTAAGTATGTACTTAAAGTACTTTTCAAAAAGTGTCTTTAAGTATGTATTTAAGCACTGTGAACTGTACTTAAGTACATACTTACGTATATGTTTTTAAGTACCGAACCAATACTGCAAATTAGTATGTGAGATACATTCAGCCAGTTGGGTGGCCAAAACAATGCGTAGACAATCTCTTTGAAAAACATCTAGCAAACTTCATTTCTGTTTTTCTGAGCACCCACACTTTAAAAGGTTACTTGACCATTGTCATCACTATAGCTTCCAAAATTCTATTCTTATTTCG
This sequence comes from Artemia sp. Qi Xiang Cuo, assembly GCF_049724085.1. NCBI lineage: Eukaryota > Metazoa > Arthropoda > Branchiopoda > Anostraca > Artemiidae > Artemia > Artemia sp. Qi Xiang Cuo. The sequence continues at coordinate 24,395,417 of NC_142802.1, read as the reverse complement.
TAGAAGTATCTTCATTTTCTTCAAAATATTTTTCAAGTATGACGAAGCAAACTGGGCCTTGGATATT
>NC_142802.1:23821282-23926870 GCF_049724085.1 Artemia sp. Qi Xiang Cuo | reverse complement strand
AAGAAATTCAAAATGAACTTTGAAAAATCAGGAAAATGTAACTGTGACAAGGTAAACCACAACCAAACACTACTGAAATATTCCAACTCTTGCATTTCAACAAAAGAAATTCGAAATGAACTTTGAAAAATCAAGAAAATGTAACTGTGACAAGGTAAACCACAACCAAACACTACTGAAATATTCCAACTCTTGCATTTCAACGAAAGAAATTCAAAATGAACTTTGAAAAATTAAGAAAATGTAACTGTGACAAGATAAACCACAACCATACACTACTGAAATATTCCAACTCTTGCATTTCAACGAAGGAAATTCAAAATGAACTTTGAAAAATCAAGAAAATGCAACTGTGACAAGGTAAACCACGACCAAACACTACTGAAATATTCCAACTCTTGCATTTCAACGAAAGAAATTCAAAATGAACTTTGAAAAATCAGGAAAATGTAACTGTGACACGGTAAACCACTACCAAACACTACTGAAATAGTCCAACTCTTGCATTTCAACGAAAGAAATTCAAAATGAACTTTGAAAAATCAAGAAAATGTAACTGTGACAAGGTAAACCACAACCAAACACTACTAAAATATTCCAACTCTTGCATTTCAACGAAAGAAATTCAAAATGAACTTTGAAAAATCAAGAAAATTTAACTGTGTCAAGGTAAACCACAACCACACACTACTGAAATATTCCAACTCTTGCATTTAAACTAAAGAAATTCAAATGAACTTTGTAAAATCAAGAAAATGTAATTGTGACAAGGTAAACCACAACCAAACACTTCTGAAATATTCCAACTCTTGCATTTCAACGAAAGAAATTCATAATGATCTTTGAAAAATCAAGAAAATGTAACTGTGACAAGGTAAACCACAACCAAACACTACTCAAATATTCCAACTCTTGCGTTTCAACGAAAGAAATTCAAATGAAATTTGAAAAATCAAGAAAATGTAACTCTTACAAGGTAAACCACAACCAAACACTACTGAAATATTCCAACTCTTTCATTTCAACGAAAGAAATTCGAAATGATCTTTGAAAAATCAAGAGAATGTAACTGTGACAAGGTAAACCACAACCAAACACTTCTGAAATATTCCAACTCTTGCATTTCAATGAAAGAAATTCAAAATGAGCTTTGAAAAATCAAGAAAATGTAACTTTGACAAGGTAAACCACAACGAAACACTACTGAAATATTCCAACTCTTGCATTTCAACGAAAGAAATTCAAAATTAACTTTGAAAAATCAAGAAAAAGTAAGTGTGACAAGGTAAATCAGAACCAAACACTACTGAAATATTCCAACTCTTGCATTTCAACGAAAGAAATTCAGAATGAACTTTGAAAAATCAGGAAAATGTAACTTTGACAAGGTAAACCCCAACCAAACACCACTGAAATATTCAAAATCTTGCATTTCAACGAGAGAAATTCAAAATGATCTTTGAAAAATCAAGAAAATGTAAGTGTGACAAGGTAAATCACAACCAAACACTTCTGAAATATTCCAACTCTTTCATTTCAATGAAAGAAATTCGAAATGAACTTTGAAAAATCAAGAAAATGTAACTGTGACAAGGTAAACCACAACCAAACACTACTGAAATATTCCAACTTTTGCATTTCAAAGAAAGAAATTCAGAATGAACTTTTAAAAATCAAGAAAATGTAACTGTGACAAGGTAAACCACAACGAAACACTACTGAAATATTCCAACTATTGCATTTCAACGAAAGAAATTCAAAATGAACTTTGAAAAATTATGAAAATTTAACTGTGACAAATGTAACTGCGACAAGGTGACAAGGTGAAATATTCAAACTCTTGCATTTCAACGAGAGAAATTCATAATCAACTTTGAAAAATTAAGGGAATGTAACTCTGACAAGGGAAACTACAACAACACACTATTGAAATATTCCAACTCTTGCATTTCAACGAAATAAATTCAAAATGAACTTTGAAAAATTAAGAAAATGTAACTGTGACAAGGTAAACCACAACCAAACACTACTGAAATATTCCAACTCTTGCATTTCAATGAAAGAAATTCAAAATGAACTTTGAAAAATCAAGAAAATGTAACTGTGACAAGGTAAACCACAACCAAACACTATTGAAATATTCCAACTCTTGCATTTCAATGAAAAAAATTCAAAATGAACTTTGAAAAATCAATAAAATGTAACTGTGACAAGGTAAACCACAACCAAATACTACTGATATATTCCAACTCTTGCATTTCAACGAAAGATATTCTAAATAAACTTTGAAAAATCGAGAAAATGTTACTGTGACACGGTAAACCACAACCAAACACTACTGAAATCTTCCAACTCTTGCATTTCAAAGAAATAAATTAAAAATGATCTTAGAATAATCAAGAAAATGTAAGTGTGACAAGGTAAACCGCAACCAAACACTACTGAAATATTCCAACTCTTGCATTTTAACTAAAAAAATTCAAGATGAACTTTTAAAAATCAAGAAAATGTAACTGTGACAAGGTAAACCACTACCAAACACTACTGAAATATTCCAACTCTTGCATTTCAACGAAAGAAATTCAAAATGAACTTTGAAAAATCAAGAAAATGTAACTGTGACAAGGTAAACCACAACGAAACACTACTGAAATAGTCCAACTCTTGCATTTCAACGAGAGAAATTCAAAATGAACTTTGAAAAATCAAGAAAATGTAACCGTGACAAGGTAAACCACAACCAAACACTACTGTAATTTTCCAACTCTTGCATTTCAACGAAAGAAGTTCAAAATGAACTTTGAAAAATCAAGAAAATGTAACTGTGACAAGGTGAACCACAACCAAACACTACTGAAATATTCCAACTCTTGCATTTCAACGAAAGAAATTCAAATCAACTTTGAAAAATCAAGAAAATGTAACTGTGACAAGGTAAACCACTACCAAACACTACTGAAATATTCCAACTCTTGCATTTCAACGAAAGAAATTCGAAATGAACTTTGAAAAATCAAGAAAATGTAACTGTGACAAGGTAAACCACGACAAAACACTACTGAAATATTCCAACTCTTTCATTTTAACGAAAAAAAATTCAAAATGAACTTTGAAAAATTAAGAAAATGTAACTGTGACACTTTAAACAACAACGAAACACTACTGAAATATTCCAAATAGTGCTTTTCAAATAAATAAATTCTAAATGAACTTTGAAAATTCAAGAAAATTTAACTGTGACAAGTTAAACCACAACAAAACACTACTGAAATATTCCAACTATTGAATTTAAACGAAAGAAATTCAAAATGAACTTTGAAAAATCATGAAAATGTAACTGTGACAAGGTAAACCACAACAAAACACTACTGAAATATTCCAACTCTTTCTTTTAAATTAAACAAATTCAAAATGAACTTTGAAAAATAAATAAAATGTTACTGTGACAAGTTAAACCACAACGAAACACAACTGAAATATTCCAACTCTTGCATTTCAACGAAAGAAAATACAAAATTAACATTGAAAAATCAAGAAAATGTAACTGTGACAAGGTAAACCAAAACAAAACACTACTGAAATATTCCAACTCTTGCATTTCAACGAAAGAAATTCAAAATGAACTTTGAAAAATCAAGGAAATGTAACTGTGACAAGGTGAACCACAACCAAACACTACTTAAATATTCCAACTCTTGCATTTCAACGAAAGAAATTCAAAATGAACTTTGAAAAATCACGAAAATGTAACTGTGACAAGGTGAACCACAACCAAACACTACTGAAATATTCCAACTCTTGCATTTCAACGAAAGAAATTCAAAATGAACTTTGAAAAATCAAGAAAATGTAACTGTGACGAGGTAAACCAAAACCAAACACTACTGAATTATTCCAACTCTAGCATTTCAATGAAAGAAATTCAAAATGAACATTGAAAAATCAGGAAAATGTAACTGTGACACGGTAAACCCCAACCAAACACTAATTAAATAGTACAACACGTGCATTTCAAAGAAAGAAATTCTAAATGAACTTTAAAAAATCAAGAGAATGTAACTGTGACACGGTAAACCACAACGAAACACTACTGAAATATTCCAACTCTTGCATTTCAACGAAAGAAATTCAAAATGAGCTCTGAAAAATCAAGAAAATGTAACTGTGACAAGGTAAACCACAACCAAACACTACTGAAATATTCCAACTCTTGCATTTCAACGAAAGAAATTCAAAATGAACTTTGAAAAATCAGGAAAATGTAACTGTGACAAGGTAAACCACAACGAAACACAACTGAAATATTCAATCTCTTGCATTTCAACGAAAGAAATTCAAAATGAACTTTGAAAAATCAAGAGAATGTAGCTGTGATAAGGTAAACCACAACCAAACACTACTGAAATATTCCAACTCTTGCATTTCAATGAAAGAAATTCAAAATGAACTTTGAAAAATCAAGAAAATGTAACTGTGACAAGGTAAACCACAACCAAACACTACTGAAATATTCCAACTCTTGCATTTCAACGAAAGAAATTCAAAATGAACTTTGAAAAATAAAGTGAATGTGACTCTGACAAGGTAAACCACAACAAAACACTACTGAAATATTCCAACTCTTGCATTTCAGCGAAAGAAATTCAAAATGAACTTTGAAAAATTAAGGGAATGTAACTGTGACTGGGTAAACTACTACAACACACTACTGAAATATTCCAACTCTTGCATTTCAAATAAAGAAATTCAAAATGAACTTTGAAAAATTAAGTTAATGTATCTGTGACAAGGTAAACCACGACCAAACACTACTGAAATATTCCAACTCTTGCATTTCAACGAAAGAAATTCAAAATAAACTTTGAAAAATCAAGAAGATGTAACTGTTACAAGTTAAACCACAACCAAACACTACTGAAATATTCCAACTCTTGCATTTCAATGAAAGAAATTCAAAATGAACTTTGAAAAATCAAGAGAATGTAACTGTGACAAGGTAAACCACAAACAAACACTACTGAAATATTCCAACTCTTGCTTTTCAACGAAAGAAATTCGAAATGAACTTTGAAAAATCAAGAAAATGTAACTGTGACAAGGTAAACCACAACCAAACACTACTGAAATATTCCAACTCTTGCATTTCAAGGAAAGAAATTCAAAATGAACTTTGAAAAATCAAGAAAATGTAACTGTGACAAGTTAAACCACAACCATACACTACTGAAATATTCCAACTCTTGCATTTCAACGAAGGAAATTCAAAATGAACTTTGAAAAATCAAGAAAATGTAACTGTGACAAGGTAAACCACAACCAAACCAGACTGAAATATTCCAACTCTTGCATTTCAACGAAAGAAATTCAACTTGAACATACAAAAATATAGAACCTGAACCTGTTACAAGTTCAACCACTACCAAACACTAGTGAAATATTCCAACACTTTCATTTCAACGAAAGAAATTCAAAATGAACATTGAAAAATCAAGAAAATTTAACTGTGACAAGGTAAACCACAACCAAACACTACTGAAATATTCCAACTCTTGCATTTCAACGAAAGAAATTCAAAATGAACTTTGAAAAATCAAGAAAATGTAAGTGTGTCAAGGTAAACCACATCCAAACACTACTGAAATATTCCAACTCTTGCGTTTCAACGAAAGAAATTCAAATGAACTTTGAAAAATCAAGAAAATGTAACTGTGACAAGGTAAACCACAACCAAACACTACTGAAATATTCCAACTCTTGCATTTCAACGAAAGAAATTCAAAATGATCTTTGAAAAATCAAGAAAATGTAACTGTGACAAGGTAAACCACAACCAACCACTACTAAACTATTCCAACTCTTGCGTTTCAACGAAAGAAATTCAAATGAACTTTGTAAAATCAATAATATTTTACTTTTTCAAGGTAAACCACAACCAAACAATACTGAAATATTCCAACTCTTGCATTTCAACTAAAGAAATTCAAAATGAACTTTGAAAAATCAAGAAAATGTAACTTTGACAAGGTAAACCACAACCAAACACTACTGAAATATTCCAACTCTTGCATTTCAATGAAAGAAATTCAAATTGATCTTTGAAAAATCAAGAAAATGTAACTGTGACAAGGTAAACCACAACGAAACACTACTGAAATATTCCAACTCATGTATTTCAACGAAAGAAATTCAAAATGAACTTTGAAAAATCAAGAAAAAGTAAGTGTGACAAGGTAAACCAGAACCAAACACTACTGAAATATTCCAACTCTTGCATTTCAACGAAAGAAATTCAAAATGAACTTTGAAAAATCAGGAAAATGTAACTGTGACAAGATAAACCACAACGAAACACTACTGAAATATTCCAACTCTTGCATTTCAACGAGAGAAATTCAAAATGATCTTTGAAAAATCAAGAAAATGTATGTGTGACAAGGTAAACCACAACCAAACACTACTGAAATATTCAAACTCTTGCATTTTAACAAAAGAAATTCAAAATGAACTTTGAAAAATAAAGAGAATGTAAATGTGACAAGGTAAACCACAACAAAACACTACTGAAATATTCCAACTCTTGCATTTTAATGAGAGAAATTCAAAATGAACTTTGGAAAATCAAGAAAATGTAACTGTGACAAGGTAAACCACAACGAAACACTACTGAAATATTCCAACTATTGCATTTCAACGAAAGAAATTCAAAATGAACTTTGAAAAATTATTAAAATGTAACTGTGACAAATGTAACTGTGACAAGGTGACAAGGTGAAATATTACAACTCTTGCATTTCAATGAAAGAAATTCAAAATAAACTTTGAAAAATTAAGGGAATGTAACTGTGACAAGGTAAACTACAACAACACACTACTGAAATATTCCAACTCTTGCATTTCAACAAAAGAAATTCAATCTCAAAAAATCAAGAAAATGTCACTGTGACAATGAAAACCACATCCAAACACTATTGAAATATTCCAACTCTTACATTTCAATGAAAGAAATACAAACTAAACTTTGAAAAATCAAGAGAATGTAACTGTGACATGGTAAACCACAACCAAACACTATTGAAATATTCAAACTCTTGCATTTCAATGAAAGAAATTCAAAATGAGCTTTGAAAAATCAAGAAAATGTAACTGTGACAAGGTAAACCACAACCAAATACTACTGAAATATTCCAACTCTTGAATTTCAAAGAAAGAAATTCTAAATGAACTTTGAAAAATCGAGAGAATGTAACTGTGACACGGTAAACCACGAAAAAACACTACTTAAATATTCAAACTCTTTCATTTCAACGAAAGAAATTCAAAATGAACTTTGAAAAATCAAGAAAATGTAACTGTGACAAGGTAAACCACAACCAAACACTACTGAAATATTCCAACTCTTGCATTTCAACGAAAATAATTCAAGATGAACTTTGAAAAATTCAAGAAAATGTAACTGTGACAAGGTAAACCACTACCAAACACTACTGAAATATTCCAACTCTTGCATTTCAACGAAAGAAATTCAAAATGAACTTTGAAAAATTAAGAAAATGTAACTGTGACAAGGTAAACCACAACGAAACACAACTGAAATATTCCAACTCTTGCATTTCAACGAGAGAAATTCAAAATGAACTTTGAAAAATCAAGAAAATGTAACTGTGACAAGGTAAACCACAACCAAACACTACTGTAATTTTCCAACTCTTGCATTTCAACGAAAGAAGTTCAAAATGAACTTTGAAAAATCAAGAAAATGTAACTGTGACAAGGTGAACCACAACCAAACACTACTGAAATATTCCAACTCTTGCATTTCAACGAAATAAATTCAATATGAACTTTGAAAAATCAAGAGAATGTTTCTGTGACAAGGTAAACCACAACCAAACACTACTGAAATATTCCAACTCCTCTTGCATTTCAATGAAAGAAATTCAAAATAAACTTTAAAAAATCAGGAAAATGTAACTGTGACAAGGTAAACCACATCGAAACACAACTGAAATATTCCAACTCTTACATTTCAATGAAAGAAACTCAAAATGAACTTTGAAAAATCAAGAAAATGTAACTGTGACACGGTAAACCACAACCAAACACTACTGAAATATTCAAACTCTTGCATTTCAAGAAAAGAAATTTGAAATTAACTTTGAAAAATCAAGAAAATGTAACTGTGACAAGGTAAATCAAAACCAAACACTACTGAAATATTCCAACTCTTGCTTTTCAACAAAAGAAATTCAAAATGAACTTTGAAAAAATCAGGACAATGTAACTGTGACAGGGTAAACCACAACCAAACACAACTGAAATATTTCAACTATTGCATTTCAACTAAAGAAATTCTAAATGAACTTTGAAAAATCAAGAAAATGTAACTGTGACAAGGTAAACCACAACCAAACACAACTGAAATATTCCAACTCTTGCATTTCAACGAAAGAAATTCAAAATGAACTTTGAAAAATCAAGAGAATGTAACTCTGACAGGGTAAACCACAACCAAACACTACTGAAATATTCCAACTCTTGCATTTCAACTAAAGAAATTCAAATCAACTTTGAAAAATCAAGAAAATGTAACTGTGACAAGGTAAATCACTACCAAACACTACTGAAATATTTCAACTCTTGCATTTCAACGAAAGATATTCGAAATGAACTTTGAAAAATCAAGAAAATGTAACTGTGACAATGTAAACCACGACAAAACACTACTGAAATATTCCAACTCTTTCAATTTAACTAAAAAAAATTCAAAATGAACTTTGAAAAATCAAGAAAATGTAACTGTGACACGGTAAACCAAAACGAAACACTACTGAAATATTCCAACTATTGCATTTCAATGAAAGAAATTCGAAATGAACTTTGAAAAATCAAGAAAATGTAACTGTGACAAGGTAAACCACAACTAAACACTACTGAAATATTCCAACTATTGCATTTCAACAAAAGAAATTCAAAATGAACTTTGAAAAATCAAGAAAATGTAACTGTGACAAGTTAAACCACAACCAAACACTACTTAAATAGTCAAACTCTTTCTTTTAAATTAAGCAAATGCACAATGAACTTTGAAAAATCAATAAAATATTACTGTGACAAGGTAAAACACGTCTAAAAACATCTGTAAAATTCCAAATATTTTATTTAAAATAAAGAAAATTAAAAATGAAATTTGAAAAATCGAGAAAATGTAAATGTTACAAAGTCGATAACAAGAAAACACAACTGAAAAATTACAACTCTTGAATTTCAACTAAAGAAATTCGAAATGAACTTTAAAAAATCAATAAAATGTAACTGTGACGAGGTAAACCACAAACAAACACTACTGAAATATTTCAACTCTTGCATTTCAACGATACAAATTCAAATGAACTTTGAAAAATCAAGAAAATGTAACTGTGACAAGGTGAACCACAACCAAACACTACTGAAATATTCCAACTCTTGCATTTCAACGAAAGAAATTCAAAATGAACTTTGAAAAATCAAGAAAATGTAACTGTGACGAGGTAAACCAAAACCAAACACTACTGAAATATTCCAACTCTTGCATTTCAATGAAAGAAATTCAAAATGAACTTTGAAAAATCAGGAAAATGTAACTGTGACACGGTAAACCACAACCAAACACTACTTAAATATTCCAACTCTTGCATTTCAACGAAAGAAATTCTAAATGAACTTTAAAAAATCAAGAGAATGTAACTGTGACACGGTAAACCACAACGAAACACTATTGAAATATTCCAACTCTTGCATTTCAACGAAAGAAATTCAAAATGAGCTCTGAAAAATCAAGAAAATGTAACTGTGACAAGGTAAACCAGAACGAAACAAGACTGAAATATTCCATCTCTTGAATTTCAAAGAAAGAAATTAAAAATGAACTGTTAAAAATCAAGAAAATGTAACGGTGACAAGGTAAACCACAACCAAACACAACTGAAATATTCCATCTCTTGCATTTCAACGAAAGAAATTCAAAATGAACTTTGAAAAATCAAGTTAATGTATGTGTGATAAGGTAAACCACAACCAAACACTACTTAAATATTACAACTCTTGCATTTCAATGAAAGAAATTCAAAATGAACTTTGGAAAATCAATAGAATGTAACTGTGACAAGGTAAACCACAACCAAACACTACTGAAATATTCCAACTCTTGCATTTCAACGAAAGAAATTCAAAATGAACTTTGAAAAATTAAGGGAATGTAACTATGACAAGGTAAACCACAACCAAACACTACTGAAATATTCCAACTCTTGCATTTCAACGAAAGAAATTCAAAATAAACTTTGAAAAATAAAGGGAATGTAACTGTGACAGGGTAAACTACAACAACACACTACTGAAATATTTCAACTCTTGCATTTCAACGAAAGAAATTCAAAATGAACTTTGAAAAATCAAGAAAATGTAACTGTGACAAGGTAAACCACAACCAAACACTACTGAAATATTCCAACTCTTGCATTTCAATGTAAGAAATTCAAAATAAACTTTGAAAAATCAAGAAGATGTATCTTTGACAAGGTAAACCACAACAAAACACTACTGAAATATTCCAACTCTTGCATTTCAATGAAATAAATTCAAAATGAACTTTGAAAAATCAAGAAAATTTAACTGTGACAAGGTAAACCACAACCAAACACTACTGAAATATTCCAACTCTTGCATTTCAACGAAAGAAATTCGAAATGAACTTTGAAAAATCAAGAAAATGTAACTGTGACAAGGTAAACCACAACCAAACACTACTGAAATATTCCAACTCTTGCATTTGAACGAAAGAAATTCAAAATGAACTTTGAAAAATCAAGAAAATGTAGCTGTGACAAGGTAAACCACAACCATACACTACTGAAATATTCCAACTCTTGCATTTCAACGAAAGAAATTCAAAATGAACTTTGAAAAATCAAGAAAATGTAACTGTGACAAGGTAAACCACAACCAAACACTACTGAAATATTCCAACACTTGCATTTCAACGAAAGAAATTCAAAATGAACTTTGAAAAATCAAGAAAATGTAACTGTGACAAGGTAAACCACTACCAAACACTACTGAAATATTCCAACTCTTGCATTTCAACGAAAGAAATTAAAAATGAACTTTTCAAAATCAAGAAAATGTAACTGTGACAAGGTAAGCAACAACCAAACACTAATGAAATATTAAAACTCTTGCATTTCAACGAAAGAAATTCAAAATGAACTTTGAAAAATCAAGAAAATGTAACTGTGTCAAGGTAAACCACAACCAAACACTACTGAAATATTCCAACTCTTGCATTTCAACGAAAGAAATTCAAATGAACTTCGAAAAATCAAGAAAATGTAACTGTGACAAGGTAAACCACAACCAAACACTACTGAAATATTCCAACTCTTGCATTTAAAAAAAAGAAATTCAAAATGAAATTTGAAAAATCAAGAACATGTAACTGTGACACGGTAAACCACAACCAAACACTAGTGAAATATTCCAACTCTTGCATTTCAACGAAAGAAATTCAAAATGAACTTTGAAAAATCTAGAAAATGTAACTGTGACAAGGTAAACCACAACCAAACACTACTAAAATATTCCAACTCTTGCATTTCAACGAAAGAAATTCAAAATGATCTTTGATAAATCAAGAAAGTGTAAGTGTGTCAAGGTAAACCACAACCAGACACTACTGAAATATTCCAACTCTTGCATTTCAACGAAAGAAATTCAAATGAACTTTGAAAAATCAAGAAAATGGAACTTTGTCAAGGTAAACCACAACCAAACACTACTGAAATATTCCAACTCTTGCATTTCAACGAAAGAAATTCAAAATGAACTTTGAAAAATCAAGAAAATGTAACTGTGACAAGGTAAACCACAACCAAGCACTACTGAAACATTCCAACTCTTGCATTTCAACGAAGGAAATTCAAAATGAACTTTGAAAAATCAGACCTTTGGAGGGGGGAGGGGCCGTGGGGAGGGGGTCGTTCTGTGTCTCAATGCACAAAAAAAGTATAAAAAATGGGGGAGGGAAGGGGAGGGGAGGGGGAGGAGGGAGGAGGAGGAGGGGGAGGAGGAGGGGAGAGGAGGGGGAGGATGGGAGGGGAGGGGGAGGAGGGGAGGGGAAGGGGAGGAGGAGGGAGGAGATGGAGGGAGAGGGGCCCCTTTGGGGGGCCAAAGGGGGAGGGGCCCTTTGGGCCCCGGGGGGGGGTGTTCTGGGGGAACCTTGAGGGCCGGGGGGCCCTTTTGGGAGCCCAGTGGACCTTTGAGGACCGGTGGCTTCCTTCGGGGTTGGGGTAGAGGGATTGGAACCCTTTGGGGTTGGGGTAGAGGACCTCACAACACTGTTAAAATCGAACTTGTGTATTATAACGACCACAAAGTCTTACCCTCAAATTCTCTCCTAAAATCTCTTCAAAAATCATATTTTAAAATGTCTCTAACTGTTTCGCCGAAATAATTCCATAAAATGACTAAAACGGTTTCGCCCAAATAATCCCTAAACGTAATTTCAGCGTGTTCCTTTTGTTTGGCATCCCTGTGCTTTCACTTTGTCCCGGAGACAATTCTCTTTGGGAATGCACCAAATACATTAATAAACTTGACGTCATCTGTCAGACATTCCCTAGAAACAATTTGATTAATGACTGATAGCACAGATGTTCCCCGGAAACTCATATCATTTGGCTTGAACAACAACAAGAAGGGAGTGATAAAGTTCCTGTTTTTCCATTCTCACTGACAAAGACCATAAAACCATCAAATAAATTGACCAACACACAGAACCATCCATGAAAACAGACATAAATGTGACAAAGTTCTTGTTTTTTCATTCTCACTGACAAAAACCATAAAAACAGACATAAATGTGAGAAAGTTCCTGTTTTTTCAAATTCTCACTGACAAAAACCATAAATCATCCATAACCATCCATGAAAAACATAAAATAAATTGACCAACACACATAACCGTCCAAGAAACAACCATAACAATGACAAAATTCCTGGTTTTTCAAGTGAGAAAATTCCTGTTTTTTCATTCTCACTGACAAAGACCATAAAACCATCAAATAAATTGACCAACACACATAACCATCCATGAAAACAGACATAAATGTGACAAAATTCCTGTTTTTTCATTCTCACTGACAAAATACATAAAACCAGACATAAATGTGAGAAAGTTCCTGTTTTTCAAATTCTCACTGACAAAAACCATAAAACATCCATGATTTGCTGTTGACATCCATTAAAAACTTCAAATAAATCGACCAACACACATAACCATCCATGAAAACAGACATAAATGTGAGAAAATTCCTGGTTTTTCAAGTGAGAAAAATCCTGTTTTTTCATTCTCACTGAGAAAACCATAAACCACGTGGTACGTTCCGGAGTAGCACCCCCCTTTCTACTAACAGTATCGCAAGTTTGGCAAATGTAACGGTTCTTCTTTTGATTTATGAAGTCTAGTGTCAAATTTTAAAATTTTAGAATAAAACTGGTATGTTTTTTTTTTTATTATTTTAGTTTTCTTGAATTTTATAAGATGAGCAAAATCTGAGAAAATAGTCGCATAAAAATACAATTTTTTGTTAGTTTCTTTATTTACTGAAAATTCATATTCGTTCGTATTGGTTTAATCAAATAGCTTTCGTAGCAAACAAAACTGAACGCTAAATTATGCTATTTTTATAGTCATTAAAAAAAAAATATCACTTATTTAATACACTAACAAAATATGGTAAAAAGGAATGTGCAAATCTGTTCGTTCGGTACTTGACGGGTTGTAGTCTGTTCTGATGCCTGGTGAGTTTGGGGGTCGGTGCGGTTGGAGGAAGAATTGAGCAATGTTTCTCGCTTGACAAGAGTGATTTCCCGAATCTCATTATCAAGTCGTGTCTTCGGGCGAACAAAGTGGGCAAGCTCATAACCACAAGGGCATGCTCGTAACTCTCATACCTGGGTCCAAGAATTATTTTAGTAGCACGTTTTTGAACGTCTTCTAGTTCCTCTGACTTATAGGCAGTGTTTTGTGCTTGGGGACCCCAGACAGGACAACTATATTTAAGGATTGGCCTGATATATGTCGTGTAAGCCAGTAAGAGCTGACGATCTGAGAAACCCAGCCTTCGCATACTCGTTAGACTTTGGATTGAGTAGTGTCCCTTGCGAGCGATATTGTCTAAGGGCAGTTTAAACGAGCAATCGCTTGTAAAAGTCACGCCTAGTACTGTTACGGACGAAACAGTTGGGAAGGGAACATCTGGTATTGTAATATCTCGTTTGAGCGGGTTGAAGCGTAGAACTTTCGATTTCAGCTCGTTCAGTTGCAGGCTCTTAGATTTACACTGGTTAACGAAGTCCAAAAAAAAGTGTTGGTTGGAACTGTTGTTTTGCTACTACGTTTTCTACTATGTATTTGAGAAGCGAAGACAAGTCGTCAACGAACTTGAAACGCTCCTCAAATTCTGAAAAGATTTTATTGATGACTGCAAGAAATAAAAGGGCAGCTAGTTTCGTTCCTTGGGGACAGCCACAAGTAAGTTCGGTCCAATCAGAGCGAATATCATCGTCAAATAACGGATATACCGATTGCCGTCGTCCTCGCAGAAAATCACTAATAGCAGCAGGTTTTTTCAAGCTTCCATCTCTTTTCAATTTGTCAGTGCAATGAGGTGCTCTATAAGGTCGAATGCTTTCCTGTAGTCTGCCAAAAGTAAATCGATAACACTGTTTGGGCTGTCCAGCCACTCAACTATCAAATGGCACATCTGCACTAGGTATATTGCCGTGCTACTGCCTCGTATACAGCCATATTGGTAAGTGTCTATTGAGGGTGAAATCTGCTGTAATAGGACACGGTGGATGAAACCTTTGGCCACTTTAGTCAAGTTGGGAGTTATGGATATAGGTCTCAGCTGGTCGCAGGACTGGGGTGCCTTTACTTTAGGAATGACCCGCACATAGGCAGCTTTCCACAATTTTGGGAACGATTGTTCTGATTTATGATTGATGCCATGGGTTTGGCATATATATATATATATATATATATATATATATATATATATATATATATATATATATATATATATATATATGGAGAGTTGGATATTCGCCGATTAAGTCAACAGTTTAAGTCAAACTCCTGCCTACACTAAATACACGAGTATTGATTCAGAGTTCATGGTGTGAAGACCTCTTTTTGGATTTTGACGTAAGGATTGTAATTTCTATAAACGGATTGTTTACCTGAGTGAGAATTCCCTTGGGAACTGTGGATACTTTGGATTTTCATATTAATATTGTTATGGTCAGTGACCTATATTGGAGAAGAATAGAATTAAAATAATATCATTGCCCTCGGGGCATGTTTTTGAAATGTCTGAAAAGCTAGTTTGGAATCCGATCTTGAAATTTATGAAAAGTGCAATAAAGGCAGGAAATCAGAGTACTGAAATTGTTAAGAAGACAATTGAATTTTTCAAAAAAGACGATATTAATGATGCAAAAACGATCCTATGGGAAGCAGCTAAAATCAGCACAAGAGTGTCTATTAAAGTAAACCCACATGACAGCGTGATTGAAATGATTCGTGTCTTTGAGGACTGCGATAAAAAAAAATATGGATCGTTCGACGTTTATTATTGTAGAGCCTGTCGAGGTCCCCTATGTCCATAGCAAAGTGTCTGCCGTTCTTTCTAGACAAATAACCAAGTTCTGAAACAAGTTAGATGCCTTTATGACTTATGAGAGTTTAGAAATACCCTCCCTGGCCCCAACTATAGATGATCCTGAAAAACCATCCTATGCAGATATAGTGAAAAATCCTCCTCGTGATCTAGACAAGCCTGGTCTCAGAAAGGAATTTCTTGAAAAGGTATGTGGGAATACTTGTGATAAAATTGTCGAGCTAAAGCCGAATAAAGTGAACTGGCGTGTCGTCACTGCCTCAAAAGCAGATACAGAAACTGTACTACAGGCTCTTGCGAGCGGCAGCCAAAACATCGAGGCCAAGATTAAAAGTAGTACCCACTTCGGAACCCTTAGAGGCATCCCGGTTGATTTTCTAGAAGATGATATACGAACCCTAATTCCTAAATGCATTATTGCCAAGCAAATTGGTCACTCTCGTTTGTTCAGGTTGCAGTTCAAGTCAAAATTGATCTAATGAATGCAAAAGTAAATCCTCCAGCGATTGGTTTAGAGAAAGTTTGGGTTTCAGAATTTTTATTTCTTCCTCCAAGGTCTACAAATGTCAAGCCTATGGGCATATTTCTGGTGCGTGCAAGAACTCTTCTATTTGTTCAGTTTGTGGCGAAAACGGACACTCTTTTTCTAAAAATGATCCCTGTTCTAGACTAAAACAATATATACTATTTAAATCTACTGACCATCCATGCTATAGCTAAAAGTAGCCCGTAGCTGAGTCTTTGCTAAAACAGAATTTTAAATAGTGCTGTGCTCAACTTCGATTAAGTCGTGGTGTGTAAACAGGAACGTTGATGATTAAATTCCTATTTTGACCTAGCTATTCAAAGAATTTGATATTACATGAATCCTAGAGCATTTTTTATCAGCAGACAGAAGGGAATTGATTAAAATCTCGTCGGATTGCACAGTGTTTTTCTCTCCGGCAAACATAACAGCAGTGTGTGGACGCCCCTCCGGCGGCTTCGCGATTTTGACTCGCTTACCCTGTAAATTGATCAAAACAGGGGATCATATTCTTGCAGTTTCATATCTGAACACGTCCATAATGAATGTTTACCTACCAACAAACTATCGTAACGAGAAATCCGAGGCGAAGTTTATGGGGGCTTGCAAGAAACTGTGTAAGCTGATCAAGAAAAACGCAAAATCCGCAGTCACGCGCTCGATATCAATAGGTGACTTTAAGTCAGCTCCTTTGGAGCTCCATTCCTCCTTCGTATTCATTAGTTAACAAAAATAAATCCTATGCCTATGTTGGCCCCAGCTCTTCAACTTAGAACCTCTATCATATTGTTTCTTTCTTTTCGATCAAACAAGCCACTGCACTTTGTGAAGGCTACTACTCTGACCCCTTACCTATTTGTGCGACAATTGAGTGCAATGTCGAAAGCAAAACCCCGCAAGAAGGAAAGTGGTTATATGTTGAAGAACGGAGTCACGTTGATAGTCAGTTATTTATCGTCGAATTCTCGAATCTAGACGATGACGGTAGAGAAGTGCCAAAATTCTCCGATCGAACCGACAATGTACTGGAACGTGTGAATGTTTCTGCTCCCAAGATACTTTGTATTCTGCAACATATGGATGTGACCAAAGCCACGGGTCCTGACAAAAAAACAAATGTTATCCTCAAGTCCTGCAGTGCCGAACTAGCTGGACCCTTGTCATTGCTCTTCCGGCTGTGCTTTTGCTCCGGACCCTTCCCACGAATATGGAAGTCCGCCCATGTTATACCTACTCTATAGCCAGAAGGCGATACAACGAGCGTGGGCTCCTACAGGCCTCTTAGTCTTCTCTCCTGTGTTGGCAAAGTCTGCGCGAGAGTCTCCAATAAAACACTTCATCAGTACCTAGAATCAAGTGACCTTCTAGGCGATCGCCAATATGGATTCCGCCGGAAACGCTCAACATTAGACTGCCTAGTGGCCCAGTATCAGGAGTGGATAGAACTACTGGCAATGGGATACGACATCAGGCTACTATCCTTCGACATTGCGAAAGCTTTTGACAGAGTGTGGCACCGTGGCCTGCTAGAGTTGTTCAATGGCTCATTTTAAAGGACATTAATTGGGTTAAAAACCTTTTGTAACTAAAATAAATTATTTATAAAAGTGAATAAATTTTACCACTAAGAACTGCATTTTTGATATTTTTTATACTGCAGTCTTTTCAAAGATATTAGATTTTTGTACATAACTCATAATCGTAAACAAGCGGTAAAATTTTAACCCACGCCTCCGAAGAGACTGGTATCCTCGGAACCTTCCACATCTGCAAGAACCTTAAAAAGGAAAAAAAGAGCATGCTCACGACTAAGTTCTTTCTGAAAACCGAACTGATGCGCAGGCACAGAACACTTTCGGGAAATATCTCTAAGAATAACAGACGCAAATATTTTAAAAGTGGTGCTTGAAACGGATATAGGCCGATACGATCGAGAATCATCGATATCTTTTTCCCTTTTTTGGTTATAGGCGTAAACTGGCCAAGACAAAACTGTTGAGGCACAATACAAGAAGAAATAGACATTTGAAAAAGTAACAAAAGGTGCTGCAACAAAAGACTACTACAATGTTCAAAGTATGTAGCGGATATTCAATCAACACCGGCAGAAGATATTTTCTTAATTTTTTTAGATTAAACTCAATATCAGACGGCGTCAATGTAAAAGCAGAACGAATAGAATTTTCAGCAAACGGTCAAGCTCTTTTTCATATTTACTTTCTGCAACAAGGTCAGGAGACGAAAACTCATTTTTATAATAATCAATCCAGCTTTTTTCTGGAATACTACCGACAGAAGTTCGGTCACTGCGTTCAAATCTTTTCCAATTACCAATTAAACTTTTCGGTCCAATTATCTAAAGGAGAATACACCGAAAACCGAGTACTTGAGGAACAGCTTCAACCGGCGTTGCACTTTTATCTGGAACGATCTTCCTGGGGATATTATCCCTGTAAATCCCTCTGTTGACACCTTCAAAGGAAGGTTAAATAGACATTAAAAACCTCGAGGCCATTGAAAGAGGTAAATGAATAGCAGCATATCAAATACTTTGAAGTACCTGGCGCCGTGAATATTGGAATAATAATAAAAAAAAAAAAAAAAAAAAAAAAAAAATTATTTCCGAGTGTGACTCGTTACTCAACAAAATTAAAGTTCCTTTTCACCTACTTAGCTCAGAATGCAGGTTTTATATTAGTGAGTACGAGATCGAAATACAGCTTACGATTTATCTTGCAGAAATCAACCACGCGCTTCAATGTTCAGAAAAGTTTGCAGTGCCATCTAGACGTGTTCACAAAAAGACGGAAATGACAGACTGTCCTAAAAATCAAGTCTTGTTGCAGCTTGTAATTCAGCTAAATTTTTGCTCCAAATCTGGTACGAATCCGACAAACCACGCTCCGGTATAATAAACGAATTGCGTCTGAAGACAAAAAGAAAGTTCACAAGAGCCCTTAAAAACCACAAAATATTGTTGATTCAAAAAAATGTTGATAAGATAGCCAGTGATCCTTCATTTTTGTGGAAAAATTTTGAACGCAGTGACCGGACTTCTGTCGGTAGTATTCCAGAAAAAAGCTTGATTGATTATTATAAAAGTGAGTTTTCGTCTCCTGACCTTGTTGCAGAAAGTAAATATGAAAAAGAGCTTGACCGTTTGCTGAAAATTCTATTCGTTCTGCTTTTACATTCACGCCGTCTGATATTGAGTTTAATCTAAAAAAATTAAGAAAATATCTTCTGCCGGTGTTGATTGGATATCTGCTACATACTTTGAACATTGTAGTAGTCTCTTGTTGCAGCACCTTTTGTTACTTTTTCAAATGTCTATTTCTTCTGGTATTGTGCCTCAACAGTTTTGTCTTGGCCAGTTTACGCCTATACCGAAAAAAGGGAAACAGATATCAATGATTGTCGATCGTATCGGCCTATATCCGTCTCAAGCACCACTTTTAAAACATTTGAGTCTATTTTTCTTAAAGATATTTCTCAAGAGTGTTCTGTGCCTGAGAATCAGTTCGGTTTCCAGAAAGAACTTAGTCGTGAGCATGCTCTTTTTTCCCTTGTTAAGGTTCTTGTAGATGTGGAAGGTTCCGGGGATACCAGTCTCTTCGGAGGCGTGGGTTGAAATTTTACCGCTTGTTTACGATTATGATTTATGTATAAAAATCTAATATCTTTGAAAAGACTGCAGTATAAAAAACATCAAAAATGCAGATCTTAGTGGTAAAATTTATTCTCTTTTATAAATAATTGATTTTAGTTACAAAAGGTTTTTAACCCAATTAATGTCCTTTAAAATGAGCCATTGAACAACTCTCTACAATTTTCCAGTGCCAAGCTATCTGTGAAAAAGAAAAAGAAAATCGTTTAGGCAGAATGTTGTAGTAGCCGCCACTTTTCTTTATTTTCAAACCAATATATTTCCCTTGCTGTTCAAGTCAAGGGACGGAAAGTTTCCTATACTGGGGTTTCGGACAAGGTGGTTCTAATGGTGTACTTTTTGTTTTGATCTGACTCTTTTTTTTTAGCAATTATGGGTTTTTATATTTCTTAACATTGGACGAAATCGTCTCTTACTAGGTTGCTAGCTACCGCTGCAACCCGGATTATGAGAGGCAAAGTGGCCGAGTGGTCCAAGACGCTGGTGTTAGCCACCAGTCTCTTTGGAGGCGTGGGTTCAAATCTTACCGCTGGTATACGATTATGATTTATGTAAAAAAATCAAATATCTTTGAAAAGACTGCAGTATGAAAAGACATCAAAAATGCAGTTTCTGGTGGAAAAATTTATTCTCTTTTAGAAATAATTTATTTTAGTTACTAAAGATTGTTAACCCAATAATTTGCTTCAAAATGAGCCATTGAACAACTCTCTACGATGTTCCAGTGCCAAGCTATCTGTGGACAGAAAAAGAAAGAAAAAAAAATATGCCGTTTAGGCAGAATATTGTAGTAGCTGCCACTTTTTTTGATTTTCAAGCCAATATATTTCCCTTGCTGTTCAAGCCAAGGGTCCTTTATGTAATTCTTTACTAGATTTTAGCTATCTTTACAACCCTGATACCGATGAAACTTATATAATCCCCAGTTTTAAGGAACTATATCAAGTTTTTATGTAAATTATGATGAACTATATTGGCCTTTTATGTAACTTATGCATCAGGACATGTGCTAAACGATCATGTCATTCTAGATTTTAGTATTTAGAGTTTCGGCTACTATTGAGACGAGTCACTCTTACTATACAGTTCGTTACCACGAACTGTTAACTTCCCTTACTAAAATTTCGACACTATTACGGCCCTTAACCAATCTAAAAAGCTTTCTTCCGATATTTTTGGAGCTACGTTCTGGCATGTACCTGGTTTCTTCTTCCTAATTTTTCTCTTTACCTTTCTCAAATTTTGTCCCATTTTCAGCGCTTTCTTCAGTTTTGACATTCTTTACGGGTTGTAATTTTCCTTCTTTGTCTTTTTGAAGTACCTTTATCTTGTCTTGTGCTTCTTTCTCGATATTGTCCAGTGGTATTTTATCTTCTACTTGCTCATCACTTTCTAATTTTACCAAAGCCATTGATGAACAATAAGACGACAGTAGCAGATTGTCATGTTTTGGTGTTTCCACACCCGAATCAAGTTTTGTGACAAGATGTGGTGGCCTGTGCGCTTGATTTATAGACTGATCGCCTATATTGTCTAGCACAAAAGACCCGAGACTAGAATTTTCACCAGAAGAAACACGGATAAGACTGTTAAAATTTGAAGAAACAGAGTCATTTTTTCCCTTTGTTTTAGAATTCTGCTAATGCGACAATTTAAAAAAACTTACATTCCTATCCGAATGTTGTGGATGAGTAGGAACTATAATTAGGACAGGATGGTAAAAGATAGGCATTTTTGTCATCTGACAGCTTTTTTAATATATTTTTCCTCCAAAACAAAAATCTCGGTAAATATCTGCTCCTTTAAGAAGACCCCTATTGGCATTCTTATAGTTTTTCAAATTATATCTGAAAGCTGCCTTTATATCATCATAATGAGAATCCAAGCAGAGTTTCACTAGCATATTGCTCCCATTTTCAAATATATATGATAACAGTTTCGTTGCTTTTAAAACATGACGAAAACAATATTTGTCTTGGATTCTATTCACAATTACTTTAATCACCATAAATAATACCAGTTTATCAAAGGTGAGTTTAGCTACATCTGCAATTGCCTCATCAGTTGGCAGCCATGGATCATTGGCTGTAAGCATCAAAAATGCAGTTTTTAGTGGAAAAATTTATTCTCTTTTAGGAATAGTTTATTTTAGTTACGAAAGATTTTTAACCCAATAATGTCCTTTAAAATGAGCCATTGAACAACTCTCTACAATTTTCCAGTGCCAAGCTATCTGTAAAATAAAAATAAAAAAAACCGTTTAGGCAGAATTTTGTAGTAGCCGCTACTTTTCTTTATTATCAAGCCAATATATTTCCCTTGCTGTTCAAGTCAAGGGACGGAAAGTTTCCTATACAGGGGTTTCGGACAAGACGGTTCTAATGGTGTACTTTTTGTTTTGATCTGACTCTTTTTTTTAGCAGTTATGGGTTTTTATATTTGTTAACATTGGACGAGATCGTCTCTTACTAGGTTGCTAGCTACCGCTGCAACCCAGATTATGAGAGGCAAAGTGGCCAAGTGGTGCAAGGTGCTGGTGTTAGCCACCAGTCTCTTCGGAGGCGTGGGTTCAAATCTTACCACTGGTATGCGATTATGAATTATGTAAAAAAAATCAAATATCTTTGAAAAGACTGCAGTATGAAAAAACATCAAAAATGCAGTTTTTGACCCAATTAATGTCCTTTAAAATGAGCCATTGAACAACTCTCTACAATTTTCCAGTGCCAAGCTATCTGTGAAAAAGAAAAAGAAAATCGTTTAGGCAGAATGCTGTAGTAGCCGCCACTTTTCTTATTTTCAAACCAATATATTTCCCTTACTGTTCAAATCAAGGGACGGAAAGTTTCCTATACAGGGGTTTCGGACAAGACGGTTCTAATGGTGTACTTTTTATTTTGATCTGACTCTTTTTTTAGCAGTTATGGGTTTTTATATTTCTTAACATTGGACGAGATCGTCTCTTACTAGGTTGCTAGCTACCGCTGCAACCCGGATTAAGAGAGGCAAAGTGGCCGAGTGGTGCAAGGTGCTGGTGTTAGCCACCAGTCTCTTCGGAGGCGTGGGTTCAAATCTTACCACTGGTATGCGATTATGAATTATGTAAAAAAAATCAAATATCTTTGAAAAGACTGTAGTATGAAAAAACATCAAAAATGCAGTTTTTAGTGGAAAAATTTATTCTCTTTTAGAAATAATTTATTTTAGCTACAAAAGATTTTTAACCCAATAATTTCCTTCAAAATGAGCCACTGAACAACTCTCTACAATGTTCCAGTGACAAGCTATCTGTGGAAAAGAAAAAGAAAGAAAGAAAAAAATATCCCGTTTAGGCAAATTTTGTAGTAGCTGCCACTTTTCTTGATTTTCAAGCCAATATATTTCCCTTGCTGTTCAAGCCAAGGGTTCTTTATGTAATTTTTTACTAGATTTTAGCTATCTCTACAACCCTTATACTGATGAAACTTATCTAATCCCCAGTTTTAAGGAACTAAATCGAGTTTTTATGTAAATTATGATGAGCTGTATTGGTCTTTTATGTAACTTATACAACAGGACATATTCTAAACGATCATGTCATTCTAGATTTTAGTATTTAAAGTTTCGGCTACTATTGAGACGAGTCGCTCTTACTATACAGTTCGTTACCACGAACTGTTAGATTAAGTTACTATGGGTTACAGCTCGTTCCTGAATATAAAATTTAGTATAGGCAAGAGCTCGTTCTTTATTATATGTTTAAAAGCCACTTTAATATTGTCATAATAAAATTCTAAGCAGCTTTTCACTACCATATTGCTTTCATTCTCAAATAAATATGAGAGTAGTTTCGTTGCCTTTAAAACATGACGGTAGTAATCTGTGTCTTGGATTCTATTCATAATTACTTTGATCACCATAAATAATGCCAGTTTATCAAAGGTGAGTTTAGCTACTTCTGCAATTGCCTCATCAGTTGGCAGCCATGGATCATTGGCTCTAACTTGCCTTACTAGAATTTCGATACTGCTGCGGCCATTAAAGAGATTAAAAAACTTTCATCTGACGGTTTTCTTATTCCAATGCTCGTCTTTTAATGTAACTAGCACTGCAACCTAGATATTCTTATTTCTGTTACTATGGACTAAGGTTCGTTTTTTACTGTAACTGCAAAGAACGCACAGGCTGATCTTTGTAAATTGAGAAAAATTTTACGAATGTTTTACCGGGATTACGAAAAATATTCAAAATTAAAGATTAAAATTATCTCTGAAAGAATGGATTTTGTTGAAAAGTCAGCTAGAGATGCTTTCGCAAAACTTCATAGTAATATCCAAAAGAAATAATGCATGTTTAGTGAAAAGCTTCCAAGGTATGGACCGGCAACTGTGGAACAGTTTACAGATGTAATGCGAAATCTTATACATCACTGTGAATATATGGAGGCATAATTGTCCTTTACTTAGTTTCAGCTTAAATTCGCTGATCGAGCCTTTAGGTACTAACTACATCCAACGACTATGACGTCATTGATCAATATTGTATATAAAAAATTAAGTTTTTCGTAAAAAAATAATTAATTTAATAAAAAATTAAGTACAAATAGCACTAGATCTAGAAATTTCCTTTAAAATGAGCCATTGAACAACTCTCTACGATGTTCCAGTGCCAAGCTATCTGTGGAAAAGAAGAAGAAGAAAGAAAAAAATATCCCGTTTGTGGAGAATAACATGGTTAAAGTCAATTTTCTTGATTTTCAAGCCAATATATTTTCTTTGTTATTCAAACCAAAGGGCGGTAAGTTTCCTTTATAGGGGTTTCGGACAAGGCGGTTCTAATGGTGTACTTTTTGTTTTGATCTGGCTCTTTTTTTAGGAGTTAGGGGTTTTTATATTTCTTAACATTGGACGTGATCTTCTCTTACTAGGATGCTAGCTATCGCTGCAACCCGGATTTATATTTCTTAACATTGGACGTGATCGTCTTTTACTAGGTTGCTAGCTACCGCTGCAACCCGGATTTATATTTGTTAACATTGGACGTGATCGTCTCTTACTAGGTTGCTAGCTACCGCTGCAACCCGGATGCAAGCCGGATCAAGCCAAGGAACAGAAAGTTTCCTATACAGGGGTTTCGGACAAGGCGGTTTTAATGGTGTATTTTTTGTTTTGATCTGACTCCTTTTTTAGGAGCAATGTGTTTTTATATTTCTTTACATTGGACGTGATCGTCTCTTACTAGGTTGCTAGCTACCGCTGCAACACGGATTTACTGTAACAACCAGGATGACGTCACTTACAACTTGGGTTTCGTTTTATGCTATATCATTACAAACAGGAAAAAGCCTACGGATTTTTATTCTTTGAAATAGTAAGAAACGAACCGCAAGCAATCAAGTAGCTAACTAAGTCAAATGTATGCAGTGGTATGTTATTTCAATGATCGTCTTTTAATGTAATGTCCTCCTCAAAAAGATATTTTCTATCTGAAAATCAACTACCTGAACAAAATGGCTATATCAAAATTGTGATTGGATGTGTATGGGGGAATGATGGGCGTGCTGGGTGGCTAGTTGCCTTCCAATCACTTTCGACTATTTAAAAGGGCACTATCCACCCCAATTTCCGATCGAATGAGCCCTTTTTGAAGTTTCTCCGACACTTCCTTCGATACGAAGTGCCTGTCAAAGAAAGAAGAAAAAAAACACATTGTGGCCACATCGTTCTTTTCTTAGGCAGCGCTAGGGCACTGCCTATGATTATGCGTTTTTTTTTATTTCTTAACATTGGACGTGATCATATCTTACTAGGTTGCTAGCTACTGCTGCAACCCTGATACGACAACTTCTTCGATACGAAATGCCCTAGTATGGAAAAAAATAATACTTTGTGCCAACATCGTTCTTTACTTGGGCAGCGCGATTGCACTGCCTATGATTTTACTATATAACCGCTCCACACACCTATACACACCTTTCAGTTAGCATGGTAGTCTTTGTAGTTCAATTACTATAGGCTATAGTTCGTTCTTTATTATAATCCTTTTTTAGGAGTTAGGGGTATTTATATTTCTTAACATTGGACGTGATTGTCTCTTACTAGGTTGATAGCTACCGCTGCAACCCGGATTCTTGTATTTCTGAATGTAATTTTTAGGAGTTATGGGTTTTTATATTTCTTGATATTCGAGCTGATCGTCTTTTACTAGGTTGCTAGCTACCGCTGTAACCCAGATTCAAATATATAGTAATGAAAAGCCGGATGGCCGAGTGGCCAAAGGCACCTTTATTAGTCACCAGTATCTTTGAAGGCGAGGGTTCGAATCTTACTACTGGTATATGATCATGATTGATATAAAAAAATTAAGTACCTTTCAAAAGCCTGCAGTATGAGAAGACATCAAAAATGTAGTTTTTAGTGGAAAAATTTATTCTCTTTTAGAAATAATATATTTTAGTTACAACAGATTTTTAACCCAATTAATTTCCTTTAAAATGAGCCATTGAACAACTCTCTACGATGTTTCAGTGCCAAGCTATCTGTGGAAAAGAAAGAAGAAAGAAAATTGTAGGTGCCGCCACTTTTTTTGATTTTCAAGCCAATATATTTCCCTTTCTGTTCAAGCCAAATGACAGAAAGTTTCCTTGTCAGAGGTTTTGGACAAGGCGGTTCTAATGGTGTACTTTTTGTTTTGATCTGACTCTTTTTTTAGGAGTTATGGGATTTTATAATTCTTAACATTGGACGTCATTGTCTCTTACTAGGTTGCTAGCTACCGCTGCAACCCGGATAAGGATACTTATACTACCATTTAGGTTTCTGCCGTAATTCTTTACTGTCAAAATTAAATTACTTACTATTGCCTAGAGTTAGTTGTTTACAATATCGAAGCAATTTATTCTATGATAATAATTATTTTTGTTAATTACAAAAGGTTTCTATATACAGGAATTTCCTTTAAAATGAGCCATTAGACAGCTTTTTATTATGACCAAGAACTGTTTGATTTAATAATTCAGTTACTATGATTTACAATTCGTTCCTTATTGTAAAAAGGAAAAAAACTAACGGCTTTTCCTCTTTAGAATAGTAAGCGACCAACCTCGAAGAATTAGGCAGCTAACTCAGTCCAATATATGCAACAGTTTGTTTTTCTAATAATCGACTTTTAATATAAATTCCTTAATTTAAACGGGAAAAAGCCTATGGCTTTTTTCTTATTTGGAATAGTAAGAGACGAACTCTAGAGAGTCATTCAGCTAACTTAGTCTAATATGTGGCATTTTTGTTCTTTACTAGGTTTGAGCGTTCTCTACAGCCATGATACTGATGAGAATTACATAATCCCTATTTACATTTCAGTTAACATGGGCTAGATTTCGTTCTTGACTATAATGCCGCTGCAACCCAATTTCCAGCCTACACTATAGTTAAGTTACCTATACAAGTTAGTATAGGCAAGAGTTCGTTCTTTATTATACATTCAGTTAACTTAGTCTAATATGTGCCATTTTTTGTTCTTTACTAGGTTTAAGCCATCTCTACAGCCATGATACCGATGAAAATTACATAATCCCTATTTATATTTCAGTTAACATGGGCTAGATGTTGTTCTTGACTATAATTCCGATGCAACCCAGTTTCCAGCCTACACTATAGTTAACTTACCTATACAAGTTTGTATAGGCAAGAGCTCGTTCTTTATTATATCTTACTAGGTTGCTAGCTACCGCTGCAACCCGGATATATGTACAAAAATCAAATATCTTTGAAGAGACTGCAGTATGAAAAGACATCAAAAATGCAGTTTTCAGTGGAACAATTTATTCTCTCTTAAAAATAATTTATTTTAGTTACAAAAGATTTTTAACCCAATTACTTTCCTTTAAAATGAGTCATTGAAAAACTCTCTACGATGTTCCAGCGCCAAGCTATCTGTGGAAAATAAGAAAGAAAAAAATAAAAAAGAAAAAAATATGCCGTTTAGGCAGAATGTTGTAGTAGCTGCCACTTTTCTTGATTTTTAAGCCAATATATTTACCTTGCTGTTTAATCCAAGGGACAGAAAGTTTCCTTTACAGGGGTTTTGGACAAGGCGGTTCCAATTTAGTACTTTTTGTTTCGATCTGACTCCTTTTTTAGGACCTATGGGTTTTTATATTTCTTAACGTTGGACGTGATCGTCTCTTACTAGGTTGCTAGCTACCGCTGCAACCCGGATGATTACAAACAGGAAAAAGCCTAAGGATTTTTCTTCTTTGAAATAGAAAGAGACGAACTTCAAACAATCAAGTAGATGATTTGTTATTCCAATGATCGTCTTTTAATGTAAGGCGGTTCTAATGGTGTACTTTTTGTTATGATCTTACTTTTTGTTTTAGGAGTTATGGGTTTTTTATATTTCTTAACATTGGACGTGATCGTCTCTTACTAGGTTGCTAGCTACCGCTGCAACCCGGATATTACTTCATATATGGTTACTATGTACGATTGTGACGTCATTCATAAAGATTGGCCGTAACAATGCAGTTTTTAGTGGAAAAAATAATTCGATTTAAAATAAAAATTAAATAAATTACAAATGGCATTAGATCTAGTAATTTAATTTAAAATGAGTTATTGAACAACTATCTACAACGTTCCAGTGTCGAGCTGTATTTAGAAAAGAAGAAAAGACAAAAAAAGAAAAAAAGATGCCGTTTGGGCAGAATGCTGTGGTAGCTGTCCCTTTTCTTGATATTCAAGCCAATATAATTTCCTTGCGGTTAAAGTCAAATGACAGAAAGTTTCCTATATAGGGGTTTTGAATAAGACAGTTCTAATGGGATACTTTTTGTTTTGATCTGACTTTTTTGTTTAGGAGTAATGGGTTTTTATATTTGTTAACATTGTGCTTGATCGTCTCTTACTAGGTTGCTAGGTACCACTGCAACCCGGATAGCATTGGACCTGATAATCTCTTAATAGGTTGCTAGCTACCGCTGCAACAGGATTTACTATTTTTTTCCCAGTCTCATTTAGTTACTAGAGGCTGGAAGTTTGTTCTTTACTGTTATTTATGCACAAAAATCAAATATCGTTGAAAAGACTGCAGTATGAAAAGACATCAAAAATGCAGTTTTTAGTGGAAAAATTTATTCTCTTTTAGAAATAATTTATTTTAGTTACAAAAGATTTTTAACCAAATTAATTTCCATTGAAAACTCTCTACGATGTTCCAGTGCCAAGCTATCAGTGGAAAAAAAAGAAAAAAGGAAAAAAATATGCCGTTTAGGCAGAATGTTGTAGTAGCCGCCACTTTTCTTGATTTTCAAGCTAATATATTTACCTTGCTGTTCAAGCCAAGTAACAGAAAGTTTCCTATACAGGGGTTTCGGACAAGGCGGTTCTAATGGTGTACTTTTTGGAGTTATGGAGTTATCTGACCTATTTTTAGGAGTTATGGGTTTTTATATTTCTTAATATTGGAAGTGATCGTCTCTTACTAGGTTCCTAGCTACCGCTGCAACCCGGATGCGATTATGACGTCATTGATATATCTTAGACATGAAATATGCAGTTTTTCGTAAGAAAATTGAATATATTTTAAAAATAATTATTTTCAATTACAAAAGGTTTTTAACCCCATTAATTTCCTTTTAAATGAGCCATTAAACAACTCTTGACGATGTTCCAGTGTCAAGCTGTCTGTGGAAGAAAAAAAAAAGAAAAAAAGATGCCGGCAGAATGCTGTAGCAGCTGCCACTTTTCTTGATTTTCAAGCCAATATATTTCCTTTGCTGTTCAAGCCAAGGGACAGGAGGTTTCCTATATAGGTGTTTCGGACAAGGCTGTTCTAATGATGTACTTTTTGTTTTGATCTGACTCCTTTTTTTAGGAGTTATGGGTTTTTATATTTCTTAACATTGGACGTGATCGTCTTTTACTAGGTTGCTAGCTACCGCTGCAACCCGGATTACTAGCTACCAGTGCAACCCGGATCATATTTTTAATGTTACAACTTTAATTAACGATGTTGTGGTGCAAGTGGCTAGAACGATCGAACGTTAACCGAAAGGTTGGTGTTTCAAGGCCACCTGGGGTTGATTTCTTTTAGGTTGTAATTACGCCATCAATAAAACCATAATACCAATGATGCTCACAAAATTCCAATTTACAGTATCGATCCTTTATGTACTAATAATTAAAAAAACTTTTTCTACAAAATAAATTTTTCAAAGAAAAGTAAAGAACTCCATTAAACAAAAAAAGAGCAAAAATAAAATTAAATAATCTACCAAATGTGAAACTACCGAAAATCAGCATTGATAAATAAATGAAACCCAAAACGAACAGAAATTAACATAAGTTGGGCGCAAAACCCCTATTTCCTCCCAAGGCCAGAACAAAATTTGCATTTTACTGAAAAAATACAAATGAATGTGCATTGTCAGTTTAATATACATATACTAATATTTAGTAATCAAAATGTTAATATTATTTGATTTATTAAAGTTATAAGATTAAAAACATTTATATTTTTTCAGTAAAGTGCAAATATTGTTCTGGCCTTGGGAAGACATAGGGGTTTTGAGTCTTACTCATGTTAATTCCTGCTCGTTTTGAGTTTGACCCGGTTATTTATTGTAATTTCTGTTCGTTTTGGGTTTCATTTATTTATCGATGCTGATTTGTGGTAGTTTCACGCTTGGTAGATTACTTGATTTTATTTTTACTCTTTTTTTGTTTAATGGAGTTCTTTACTTTTCTTTGAAAAACTTATTTTGTAGAAAACGTTTTTTTGATTATTTTCTGTTCCTTTTATATAGACATTGTCTTTTCAGGGGAAAAGAAAATAATACTTTAAATCTTTTCGTTTTTTAAGACTTTATAGTTTGGCCTGCTATTTTTTATGCTGGAGAAAAATTTTCAGCAATTTTAACAACATTCACCATTTTTAAAATCTGGACACAAATAGTACTGTTTAATTTAGTTTCCTATCTCCTCTAGTTGACCTGAAATGGAAAATTTGATACCATTCGCTAAAAAATCTGTTTACTTTTTTTGACAGGATGGATACGCTTACGCTATTTTGATTTGGTTAAATTTTAAGAGCAGAAGTAGCCCCGAAACTTTGAACATAATACCCTCAGTCGTTCTTGGGATACTACTGAGATGCCTTATTGGGAATTAGCGTTATCACAGGGCATTTTGATTTAATCTTAAGGCAACATTTAGTTTTTAAATATAATGGGCAAATAGGAGGGTGGGAGTGGAAAGGGGACTAGTTGCCCTCCAATCAATTTCGACTATTTAAAAGGTCATCAGCCCTTTCTATTTTCAATCGAATGAGCTCATTTCAAAGTTCCCACGACAACACCTTCGATACGAAGTGCCCTGGTCTAAACAACAACAACAAAAAAAAGTAATACATTATACCCACATCGATCTTTACTATAAAAAAGTCAAGCCTTCCAATCACTTTCGCCTATTAAAATGAGCACTAGGCCTTTCGATTTCCAATCGAATTAGCATTTTGGAAACGACAACGCTTTCTATAAACACCTTATATGCCCCCAGGGCATAAATTACAACCCTTACCCTAAGATCATTCTCAAAGACCTAATTTCCAGAACTTTCTACTACGTTGAACAAAATGACTATTTAAAATTTTGATTGGATGTGTTTGGAGGAATGATAGGCCTAAGAGGGAGGTTAGTTACGTCAAATCACTTTTGACTATTTCAAATGGCACTAGCCCTCTCAATTTCCAATTGAATGAGCCCCTTTTGAAGTTTTACAACTCTATCTATAAAATCTTATATGCCCCCAGGGCATAAACTACAACCTTTGCCCCTGTGGCTCTCGGGGGTTTGTCGTCCTTAAATACATTGTTTTGAGAACTTTCAACTATGTTGAACAAAATGGCTATCTCTAAACTGTGATTGAATGTTTTTGGGGAAATGGTGGGCGTAAGAGGGGGGTTAATTACTCTACACTCACTTTCGACTATTAAAAACAGCATTTTAAATTTACGATCAAATAAGCCCTTTTTAAAATTTCTATAACAACTTTCTATATAAACTTTAATGCCCCCCGGGAATAACTTACAACCCTTGCACTGAGGGCTCTGAGGGGGTTATCATCCTAAAAGACCTAATTTACAGAACTGTCAACTACGTTGAACAACATGGATATCTCAAAATTTTGATTGGATTTGTTTGGGAATATGGTGGGCGTGAAAGGGGCGTTAGTCACTATCCAATCACTTTCAACTATTAAAAAAGGCACTAGCCCTTTCAATTTCCAATTGAATGAGCCCTTTTGAAGTTTCTACAACGCTTTCAATAAAAACTTTATATGCCCCCAGGGCATAACTTACGACCCTTACCCTGAGGGCTGTGGGGGGAGGGGTTGTCATCCTTAAGGACCTAATTTCCAAAACTGTCAACTACGTTGAATAAAACGGTTATCTAAAAACTTTGATTGGATGTGTTTGGGAAAAAGGTGGGCGTGAGAGGGGAGGGGGGGTTAGTTGCCCTCAAATCACTTTCGACTATTATCATGGGTACTAGCCCTTTGAACTTCAAATCGAATGAGCCCTTTTTGAAGTTTCTACGACAAAGATTTCAATAAAAACCTTATATGCCCCCAGGGCATAACTTATAATCCTTGCTCTGAGGGTTGTGGGGGAGTGTCTGGGGAAAAGGTGGGCGTGAGAGGGGGGTTTGTTCCCTTCAAATTCCTTTCGACTATTAAAAAGGGTACTAGCCCTTTAATTTCAAATCGAATGAGCCTTTTTTCAAGTTTCTACGACAAAGATTTCAGTAAAAACCTTATCTCTATGTGTATCTATGTTTATTATCTCTATGTGTGTGTCGTCTTTGTGTGTTTGTCGTCTCTGTGTGTTTGTCGTCTCTGTGTGTGTGACGTCTCTGTGTGTGTGACGTCTCTGTGTGTGTGTCATTTCTGTGTGTGTGTCGTCTCTGTTTGTGTGTCGTCTCTGTATGTGTGTAGTCTCTGTGTGTGTGTCGTCTGTGTGTGTGTGTCTTCTATGTGTGTGTATCGTCTCTGTGCGTGTGTCGTCTCTGTGTGTTTGTTGTCTGGGTGTGTGTGTCGTCTCTGTGTGTTTGTTGTCTGTGTGTGTGTGTCGTCTCTCTGTGTGTGTCGTCTCTCTGTGTGTGTTGTCTCTGTGTATGTGTCGTCTCTGTGTTATGTTAGGTTAGGTTAGGGGGGTTAGTTGCCTTCAAATCTCTTTCGACTATTAAAAAGGGTACTAGCCATTTGAATTTCCAATCAAATGGGCCCTTTTTCTACGACAAAGTTTCTACGACAAAGATTTCGATAAAAACCTTATATGCCCCCAGGGCATAACTTATAATCCTTGCCCTTAGGGTTGTGGGGGAGTGTCATCCTCAAAAATATGTTTTCTATCTGGAAATCAACTAAGCTGAACAAAATGGCTATCTAAAAATTTTTATGGGATGTGTTTGGCGGACTGAGGGTGGGGGGGGCTAGTTGCCCTCCAATCACTTTTGACTATTAAAAAGGGCACTAGCCCTTTGAATTTCCAATCAAAAGAGCTTTTTTTGAAGTTTCTACGACAACGCCTTCTTTAAAAACCTTATATACCCCAAGGCATAACTTAAAACCCTTGCCCTGAGGGTTGTGGAGGAGTTTCCTTCTCAAAAACATATTTTCTATCTGGAAATCAACTACGCTGAACAAAATGGCTATTTTGATTGGATGTGTTTGGGGAAATGATGGGCGTGGGAGGGGGGCTAGTTGCCCTCCAACCGACTATTAAAAAGGGCAATAGCTCTTACAATTTCCATTCGAATGACATTTTTGAAGTTTCTACGACAACACCTTCTATAAAAACCTTATATGCCCCATGGACATAACTTAAAACCCTTGCCCTGAGGGTTGTGGGGGAGTGTCCTCCTCAAAAACATATTTTCTATCTGGAAATCAACTACGCTGAACAAAATTGCTATCTCAAAATTTTGATTGGATGTGTTTGTAGGAATGATGGGCGTGGGGGGGGCTAGTTGCCCCCCAATCATTTTTGACTATTAAAAAGGGCACTAGCCCTTTGAATTTCCAATCGAATGAGCCTCTTTTGAGTTTCTACGACAACACCTTTTATAAAAACCTTATATGCCCTCAGGGCATAACTGAAAAACCTTGCCCTGAGGGTTGTGGAGAAGTGTCCTCAAAAACACATTTTCTATCTGGAAATCAACTACGCTGAAAAAAATGGCTATCTCAAAATTTTGATTGGATGTGTTTGGGGGAATGATGGGGTTGGGGGGGGGGCTAGTTGCCTTCCTATCACTTTCGACTATTAAAAAGGGAACTAGCCACACCAATTTTCAATCGAATGAGCCCTTTTCGAAGTTTCTACGACAACTCCTTCGATACGAATTGCCCGGGTATGGAGAAACAAAAAAAACACATTTGTGCCCACATCGTTCTTTACTTAGGCAGTGCTAGCGCGCTGCCTATGATTAACAACTACTACATGAAATCCTCTCGACTGACACATTTTATGATGAACTATGTCGATCTTTTATGTAAAAACAGGAAAAATCCTACGGCTTTTTCTTATTTGGAATATAATGAGACGAACCTAAAAGAATTTCCATTGAGCCGGGTCGCTCCTTACTTACAGTTCGTTACCACGAACTGTTTGATAAAAACTAAAATAAAATACAAATTTTTCATTTTTTACGTCGAGTCACTCATTACGTCATATATGGTTATTCTTGTCGAAAGATAAACGTGTATAAATATTCCATTCACTTATTACGCCATATATGGATATACGAGAAAAATTAATCCCTTTAGATCTTTTCAACAAGTTGTAAACAGTAACCTTATTTATGTGATTATAATAACTTTATATTCTTTCTTCATTATAATCATTTTCCAGTGCCCAGCTAGCTGAGGAGGAAAATCAAGCGGAAAGAAAAAAGATGCCGTATGTGGAGAATATCGTGGTTAAAGTCAATTTTCTTGATTTTCAAGCCAATATATTTTCCTTGTTATTCAAGCCAAGGGACGGTAAG
This sequence comes from Artemia sp. Qi Xiang Cuo, assembly GCF_049724085.1. NCBI lineage: Eukaryota > Metazoa > Arthropoda > Branchiopoda > Anostraca > Artemiidae > Artemia > Artemia sp. Qi Xiang Cuo. The sequence goes on along the minus strand of NC_142802.1, from coordinate 23,891,931 downwards.
TTTGCTATATAGAGGTTTTAGAAAAGGCTGTTCCAATAGTGTACTTCTTGTTTTGATCTGAATCTTTTTTCAGGAGTTATGGGTTACTTTAGTTTTTACTATGGAGCTACCGCTGCCACCCGGATAATACTATAATTAAGTGACGTATAAAATTTAGTATATGCAAGAGGTCGTTCTTTATTAAAGTTGCTAGCTACCGCTGCAACCCGGATATGTAAACCCTGATTAGAAACAGGAAAAAGCCTACGGGTTTTTCTTCTTTGGAGTAGTAAGAGACGACTCTCAAAGAATCAGGCAGCTAACTAAGTCCATTGTATGCAATAGTTTGTTCTTCTAATGATAACCTATGCTATAATTAAGTGGCGTATAAAATTGAGTATAGGCAAGAGGTCGTTCCTTATTATAATCAAAGAGAATTTTAATCTGTAATTTTGAATACTTTTCGTGATCCTGGTAAAACATGCGTAAAATGTTTCTCAATTTACGAAGATCAGCCTGCAGTTTTGCCATCTTCTTGTATTTCTGAATGTAATTTTTCCCTTTGTCCTTATGCGTTCTTCGGTACAACCTCGCAGAGAATTTAATTTTTTCACTATAGCTTTTGTCACCCCAGTATCTACCTATTATTCTGGTAGCAACTTTTTTCTTATATATTTTTCAGTAATTCTTCATCATTGTGATAACGCTCCTTGATCTTTTGTCTAGCCTGCTCAATTGTTGCTTCTCTATAAAGTTTATCATTTTGATAACGCTCCTTGATGTTTTGTTTGGCTGTCTCAACTTTTGCATGTCTATAAACTTCATCATTGTGATAACGCTCCTTGATCTTTTGTTTGGCTGTCTCAATTTTCGCATGTCTATAATCTTCATCATTGTGATAACACATCTTGCTGTTTTGTTTTGCTCTCTCAATTATTACTTCTCGATACGCCTGGTCGGTTGAATACCTTTTCTTTTTTCTTTTCAAGATACTATCTCTGTTTTTTTTGTAGTACTGAATTTTTAACTTGCGTGTAGCTTGCTTTGATCTAACCATTATGTATTCATGAATGAGACCATTTACAGATTTGACGTTTCTTATATAGTAATTATGACGTCACGGCGTAATGATTTTATTTCATGACGTCATGGCGCAATGGTATTATTATTTCATGACGTCCTCAGAAACAACAAAATAATTTCGTGTTTTTCTATTCACGTCATAGCTCTAATATAAAACTATGATGACATTCATTATTTATCTAGTAGGGTTTCAGACAAGGTAGTTCTAATGATGTACTTTTGTTTTGATCTGACTCTATTTTTAGGAGTTTTAGGTTTTTATATTTCTTAGCATTGGACTGATCGTCTCTTACTAGGTTGCTAGCTACTGCTGCAACCCAAATTCACATAAATATTTATTTATGAGAGGCAGCCTGGCCGAGTGGTCCAAGGCACTGGTGTTAGCCACCAGTCTCTTGGACTGGAGGCGTGGGTTCAAATCTTACCGCTGGTATACGATTATGTTTGAAAGACTGCAGTGTGAAAAGACATCAAAAATGTAGTTTTTGGTGGAAAAATTTATTCTCTTTTAGAAATAATTTATTTTAGTTACTATGGATTTTTAATCCAATTAATTTCCTTTAAAATGAGCCATTGAACAAATATCTACGATGTTCCAGTGCCAAGCTATCTCTGGATACAAAAGAAAAAAATATCCCATTTAGGCAGAATGTTGTAGTAGTTGCCACTTTTCTTGATTTTCAAGCCAATATATATCCCTTGCTGTTCAAGCCAAGGGACAGAAAGTTTACTATACATGGGTTTCGGACAAGGCGGTTCTAATTGTGTACTTTTTGTTTTGATCTGACTCCTTTTTTTTAGGAACCATGGGTTTTTATATTTCTTAACATTGGACGTGATCGTCTCTTACTAGGTTGCTAGCTACCACTGGAACCCGGACAAGCGACTCAAAGCACTACGCAACTCAGTTTAAAGATAGAACTCTTTCTAATTGATTACAAACAGGAAAAAGCCTACGGCTTTTTCTTCTTTGAAATAGTAAGAGACTAGCCTCAAACAATCAAGTAGCTAACTAAATCAAATGTACGTAATGGGTTTTTATTCAAATGGTCGTCTTTTAATGGAAATTTTTAATATATTCACCTTAAATATAACTGTAATAGCCTATACTCTATAGTTAAGTGGCCTATAAAAAATAGTAGTGGCAAGAGGCCGTTCTTTATTATATTTGTTTGGCTGTCTCAATTTTCACATGTCTATAATCTTCATCATTGTGATAACACATCTTGCTGTTTTGATTGATTACTTCTCGATACGCCTGGTCGGTTGAATACCTTTGCTTTTTTCTTTTCGAGATAGTATCTCTGTTTTTTTTGTAGTACTGTTTTTTTAACTTGCGTGTAGCTTGCTTTCATCTAACCATTATGTATTCATGAATGAGACCATTTACAGTTTTGACGTTTCTTATATAGTAATTATGACGTCACGGCGTAATGATTTTATTTCATGACGTCATGGCGCAATGGTATTATTTCATGACGTCTTCAGAAACAACAATATAATTTCGTGTTTTTCTATTCACTTCATAGCTCTAATATAAAGCTATGAAGACATTCATTATTTATCTAGTAGGGTGTTCAGACAAGGTAGTTCTAATGATGTACTTTTGTTTTGATTTGACTCTATTTTTAGGAGTTTTGTTATATTTCTTAGCATTGGACTGATCGTCTCTTACTAGGTTGCTAGCTACTGCTGCAACCCAAATTCACATAAATATTTATTTATGAGAGGCAGCCTGGCCGAGTGGTCCAAGGCACTGGTGTTAGCCACCAGTCTCTTGGACTGGAGGCGTGGGTTCAAATCTTACCGCTGGTATACGATTATGTTTGAAAGACTGCAGTGTGAAAAGACATCAAAAATGTAGTTTTTGGTGGAAAAATTTATTCTCTTTTAGAAATAATTTATTTTAGTTACTATGGATTTTTAATCCAATTAATTTCCTTTAAAATGAGCCATTGAACAAATATCTACGATGTTCCAGTGCCAAGCTATCTCTGGATACAAAAGAAAAAAAATATCCCATTTAGGCAGAATGTTGTAGTAGTTGCCACTTTTCTTGATTTTCAAGCCAATATATATCCCTTGCTGTTCAAGCCAAGGGACAGAAAGTTTACTATACATGGGTTTCGGACAAGGCGGTTCTAATTGTGTACTTTTTGTTTTGATCTGACTCCTTTTTTTTAGGAACCATGGGTTTTTATATTTCTTAACATTGGACGTGATCGTCTCTTACTAGGTTGCTAGCTACCACTGGAACCCGGACAAGCGACTCAAAGCACTACGCAACTCAGTTTAAAGATAGAACTCTTTCTAATTGATTACAAACAGGAAAAAGCCTACGGCTTTTTCTTCTTTGAAATAGTAAGAGACTAGCCTCAAACAATCAAGTAGCTAACTAAATCAAATGTACGTAATGGGTTTTTATTCAAATGGTCGTCTTTTAATGGAAATTTTTAATATATTCACCTTAAATATAACTGTAATAGCCTATACTCTATAGTTAAGTGGCCTATAAAAAATAGTAGTGGCAAGAGGCCGTTCTTTATTATATTTGTTTGGCTGTCTCAATTTTCACATGTCTATAATCTTCATCATTGTGATAACACATCTTGCTGTTTTGATTGATTACTTCTCGATACGCCTGGTCGGTTGAATACCTTTGCTTTTTTCTTTTCGAGATAGTATCTCTGTTTTTTTTGTAGTACTGTTTTTTTAACTTGCGTGTAGCTTGCTTTCATCTAACCATTATGTATTCATGAATGAGACCATTTACAGTTTTGACGTTTCTTATATAGTAATTATGACGTCACGGCGTAATGATTTTATTTCATGACGTTATGGCGGAATGGTATTATTTCATGACGTCTTCAGAAACAACAATATAATTTCGTGTTTTTCTATTCACGTCATAGCTCTAATATAAAACTATGATGACATTCATTATTTATCTAGTAGGGTTTCAGACAAGGTAGTTCTAATGATGTACTTTTGTTTTGATTTGACTCTATTTTTAGGAGTTTTGTTATATTTCTTAGCATTGGACTGATCGTCTCTTACTAGGTTGCTAGCTACTGCTGCAACCCAAATTCACATATTATTTATGAGAGACAACCTGGCCGAGTGGTCCAAGGCACTGGTGTTAGCCACCAGTCTCTTCGGAGGCGTACGTTCAAATCTTACCGCTGGTATAATGTTTGAAGGACTGCAGTGTGAAAAGACATCAAAAATGCAGTTTTTGGTGGAAAAATTTATTCTCTTTTAGAAATAATTTATTTTAGTTACAATAGATTTTTAACCCAAATAATTTCCTTTAAAATGAGCTATTGAACAAATCTCTACGATGTTCCAGTGCCAAGCTATCTCTGGAAACAAAGAAAAAAGAAAAAAATATCCCGTTTAGGCAGAATGTTGTAGTAGCTGCCACTTTTCTTGATTTTCAAGCAAATATATTTCACTTGCTGTTCAATCCAAGGGACAGAAATTTTACTATTCAGGGGTTTCGGATAAGGCGGTTCTAATGGTGTACTTTTTGTTTTGATCTGAATTCTTTTTTAGGAGCTATGGGTTTTTATATTTCTTAACATTGGACCTGATCGTCTCTTACTAGGTTGATAGCTACCGCTGCAACCCGGATAATACTGATCGGACATTCTCCTGACTTTTCAACATTTTCCCAGCACAGTAATCACAGACAGAGAATGAATCTATGACATCCTCTTTCCAACCTGTACATTGAATTAGCTGTTCTCTGTCATCTTTGGGTATGTCCTGTTGGAGGTGTTCTTAAATCGTGGCCAAAATTACATCAAAACCTTTCTTATTTGAAAGGGATCTTAGACTCTTCAATTGGTATTTTGTCTTAATCTGCTCGCAGCTGTCACAATGCATTGTGGGGTATACATCCCTGATGTTAGCTACCTTATAAAGGCTCTCACCAAATAATTTTATTATTGTATTTTCATCTACAGAAACTGTAATATTGCTATCACCGTAGATGACGTCTTGACTATTACGAAAGAGTCTACTTGACGCTTCTTCTAAATAATTACTTAGTTCCTTGTACGAACCTTTGACTTTTAGTAGATTAATATGCTGTATAATCTTAGATTTTGATGCTGCCTTATATACGCTATTAATGAAACAGGTCAAGACAGGAAAATGTGGAGCTAGTGCCCTTAGAGAACACAAATAGCTCTGACATCCCTCATTTGGGCTACAGTATAACGAATGCCCGTGCTTTCTTGTGTCCCTGTAATTGATTTCATAATAATCAAAGCCGCCAAGGTAGAAATTAACCACTTTGTCAGTTGAAAATTTTAATACTATATTATTTTCAAGGATTTCAAAAACAATTTGACATAATTCAATATCCGTCGGATAGAGCTTGCAGATATCAGGATGACATTGCCAAGTAGCTTGCTGCCCAATTTTTGGTTTTGAATGTTTACTCAGATTGTTATAGGTGACTTCAGCCATCATAATTTCTTAGTTTCATCCCATAATTTCATCTAGTTTCAGAGCATTTTTCAGTAGTTGTCTTGTACTTTTCAGGACAGTTTGTTCTACAACACAGAGCATTTTTTGCCAAATATTCAGTAGAACTAAAAGAACTGTTTAAAACACAGTTACAAATACTTTTTTCTTGAGGAGGTGTTCCAGGAATTCGTTCTAAATCATTAGTCTTACAAAGACATATACTAATAACCCTAACAGGTTTGTGTTCGCCATAATTGAAAAACATTGCTTTTCCTTCGCTGTTGATAGGTATGCTTGTATATATATTTTTATTGCTGCTATATAAACTGTAATTGCTAATTCCAAAAGTAATATACGAATTTTCTAAGAAGTACGCCTCCGTATATTCACTGGGTTGTCGAACATTTTCCATTGCATCTATAAACTGTTCCGCAGTTGCCAATCCATACCTTGGAATGTTTTCATTAAACTGACAACATTTCTTTTGGATATTACTATAAAGTTTGGCCAGAGCATTTCTAGCCGACTTTTCAATAGCATCCGCTCTTTCAAAGAGAATTTTAATCTGTAATTTTGAATGATTTTTGTGATCCTGGTTAAACAAGCGTAAAATGTTTCTCAACTTACGAAGATCAGCCTGCATTTTTGCCATCTTCTTGTATTTCTGAATGTAATTTTTCCCTTTGTCCTTATGCGTTCTTCGGTACAACCTCGCAGAGAATTTAATTTTTTCATTATGGCTTTTGTCACCCCAGTATCTACCCATTATTCTCGTAGCAACTTTTTTCTTATGTTTGTTTCGGTAATCTTTATCGTTATCATACCGTTCCTTGTTCTTTTGTTTGGCTGTCTCAATTTTTGCATGTCTATCAACTTTATCATTAAGATAACACTCCTTGCTGTTTTGTTTGGCTCTCTCAATTTTTGCTTCTGGATACGCCTGGTCGGTTGAATACCTTTGCTCTTTTTTCCAAGATGCTATCTCTGTTTTTGTATAGTACTGTTTTTTTAATTACGTATAACTCGCTTAGAAGGCATCTTATAACAAAACAAGAAATAATATTCTTATCTAATTAACACTTCTTAAGAATCGTATCGAGTATCCATAAACTAACAAAAAATAAAACTAATTTTTAAATTTTCAGGTATTTTGTTAGTTTCAATGAAAAGATTAAAATTATTGCTCAGATATAATAAATATTTTTGAAGTTTACATAATAACTTTAGCGATTCTAAACTGAAAAATAAAATATATAAAAAAATTGAAATATTTGGTCTGAAAATACATACTAAATCCCACATCGGGTAGCTAGAACCTAACCAAAAATAAAACAAACTTTAACATTATAAGGTATTTTTCTAGCTTGAATTGAAATATTCAAACTATTGCTCGGATACCATGGATATTTTTGCAGTTTACAAAAGCTGCAAAGAACGCATAAAGACAAAATTAAAAATTATATTCAGAAGTCCAAAAAGATGGCAACAATGCAGGCTGATCTTTGTAAGTTGAGAAAAATTTTAAGACTGTTTTACCGGGATTACGAAAAATATTCAAAATTAAAGATTAAAATTATCTCTGAAAATATGGATTTTGTTGAAAAGCCGGCTAGAGATGCTTTCGCAAAACTTCATAGTAATATCCAAAAGAAATGTTGCATGTTTAATGAAAAGCTTCCAAGGTATAGACCGACAACTGTGGAACAGTTTACAGATGTAATGGGAAATCTTACATCACTGTGAATATATGGAGGCATAATTGTCCTTTACTTAGTTTCAGCTTAAATTCGATGATCGAGCCTTTATTATGTACTAACTACATCCAACGACTCTGACGTCATTGATCAATATTATATATAAAAAATTAATTTTTTCGTAAAAAATAATTCATTAAAAAAAAATTAAGCACAAATCGCACTAGATCTAGAGATTTTTTTTAAAATGAGCCATTGAACAACTCTCTACGATGTTCCAGTGCCAAGCTATCTGTGGAAGAGAAAGAAAGAAAAAAATATGCCGTTTAGGCAGAATGTTGTAGTAACCGCCACTTTTATTGATTTTCAATCCAATATATTTCACTTGCTGTTCAAGCCAAATAACAGAAAGTTTCCTATATAAGGGTTTCGGACAAGAAGGTTCTAATGGTGTACTTTTTGTTTTGATCTGACGCTATTTTTAGGAGTTATGGGTTTTATATATCTTAACATTGGACGTGATCGTCTCTTACTAGGTTGCTAGCTAGGTTGCTGCTACCGCTGCAACCCGGATTACAAAAGGAACTAGATGTAGCAATTTCCTTTAAAATGAGCCATTATATAGCTATTTATGATTTTCCAGTGCTCAGCTAGCTGAGGAGACAAAAAAAAACAGAAAGAAAAAAGTTGCCGTATGTGGAGAATATCGTGGTTAAAGTCAAATTTCTTGATTTTCCAGCCAATATATTTTCCTTGATATTCAAGCCAAAGGATGGTAAGTTTTCTACATAGAGGTTTTGGACAAGGCGGTTCTAATAGTGTACTTCTTGTTTTGATCTGAATCTTTTTTCAGGAGTTTTGGGTTACTTTAATTTTTACTATGGGGCGTGATTGTCTCTTACTCGGTTGCTAACTACCGCTGCATAGGGGTACGGTACAATGTGGTTTTAATAGTGTAAATTGATCTGATTCTAGTTTTAGGAGTTACGGGCTCTTTTTTTTTACTATAGGGCCTTATCTTCTCTTTATAATTTGGACAAGGCAGTTCTAATGGTATACTTTTTGTTTTGATCTGACTTTTTCTTAGGAGTTATGGGTTTTTATATTTCTTAACATTGGACTTGATCGTCTCTTACTAGATTGCTAGCTAAGCTACCGCCGCAACCTGGATCAAGGGATCATTCTTTACTACGATACGTGAGGAATGTGCAGACTTATCATCAAACCTATAATTACTTCTGTACCATTAGTTGCTGTAGCGCATTGGCTAGTGAGCTCTCCTCCTGATAAGGAAGATAGAAGTTCGAGTCGCTCTACAATAGCAATTGAACCCTGATTATAATATGCTCTGTTGTATTTTCTATAGCTTTCTTCAACTCGCTTTATTTTAGATATTAGCTCAAATACTTTTACTTTAATAAGTGGCGCCTCAATCTAAAAATATATCCTGGGATAAATTTCTTCAAAGTGCTGCTGCAATATTCCTATATTACATTCCTCCTTCTGTATACCAGTTACCCTTAATTTATTAGCTACTTGTTCTTCCGACTTCTGTAGTTTTATACAATTCGAACGCTTTCGTATTAATAAAAATCAAATGGATGAGAAAATTATGGCTAAACTTATCGGGATGACAATCACCTTGTTTTCTATGTTACTTATTGTTGTCATAGAAAACAGGCTTTTACTTTTGTCATCCTCCGATAAATAATAATGAAACAAAAATATAATGACATTACAGCCAACCATGTAAAAAAATGTGAATTTAATCACCATTTTTTTCAAATCTGAGATAGTTAAATAGTGTCTTCGCCACAACGAAACAATATTTCATTTTCGCTGAGGATGATAGTATACCTAATCCAAGAAAACGATCTGAGCATCCGTGAAAACCAAGTATCTTCTGAGTTGGTTTTTTGTGATGCTTTTATACTTCCAGTAATTGATGCCGCGCTAAGAGTGCTATTTGAGGTGGATGTGTAATTTATTATTTCCGTTTTATTTTCTTCAGCACACATATAGAAAAACTCAAATTTGTTTCTCAGCGAACAAAATAGAAGAATAAGAGTAGTCCATGCTATCAGATTTATAATTATATATTCCGGAATTCCTTGGTATCCCTGATTAAGTAGGGTCAGAAAACGATTGCTTACCAATACTTCACATAAATAATCAGTCATATTACCACTATTAGAAGTAATTATATCAACAGATGGATTTTTCATGATGATCACTACGAATGTGTCATGTACCTTTGGATAGATGACATGACCCCAGGTGGCTTTGAACCACCAACCTTTCTGTTAACGGCTGATTGGGCTAGCCAATTGCACTATGACATCATTAATTGAAGGAGCTTTGGGTTACTTTAGTTTTTACTATAGGGCGTGATCGTCTCTTACTAGGTTGCTAGCTAGCGCTGTAACCCGGAAAAGAAGGAAAAAAAGGTACCATATTGTGCGTTCCTTCAAGTTCATTCTATTTAGAAAAGTTTAAAACTAAATACACTAGCCATTAAATTCTAATTGATTAAAGTAAATTAATAAAGTTATAGAAGGAGCATTGTAAAAAATACCCTGCGATGACGTTGGGGATAAGGCTGCACTTGTTTGCTTGTTTGAGTCTTAAACTATAATCTTATTTTAGTTACTAAGGGCTGGAAGTTTGCTCTTTACTGTAATTCGTTCCTTATTGTAAATAATTTCTAATTGATAACAAACAGGAAAAAGCCTAAGGCTTTTTCTTCTTTGAAATAGTAAGAGACTATCCTCAAGCAATCAAGTAGCTAACTAAATCGAGTGTATGTATTGGGTTTTTATTCCAATGATCATGTTTTAATGGAAAATTTTAATATACTGACCTTAAATATAACTTTACTAGCCTATACTATAGTTAAGTGGCCTATAAAATTTGGTATAGGCTAGAGGTCGTTCTTTATTATACTAGCTACTGCTACAACCCGGATTCACATATAGAGTTATGAGAGGCAGCGTGGCCGAGATGTCCAAGGCATTGGTGTTGGCCACCAGTGTTTCCGGAGGTGTGGGTTCAAATCTTACAGCCAGTATACGATTATGATTTATGTAAAAAATCAAATATCTTTGAAAACACTGCAGTTTGAAAAGACATAATAAAAGAGTTTTTATTGAAAAAATTTATTCTCTTTTAGAAATAATTTATTTTAGTTACAAAAGATTTTTAACCTAGTTAATTTCCTTTAAAATGAGCCATTGAACAACTCTCTACGATGTTCCAGTGCCAAGCTATCTGTGGAAAAGAAAAAGAAAGAAAAAAATATGCCGTTTAGGCAGAATTTTGTTGTAGCTGCCACTTTTCTTAATTTTCAAGCCAATATATTTCCCTTGCTGTTCAAGTCAAGGGACAGAAAGTTTCCTATACAAGTGTTTTGGACAAGGCGGTTCTAATGGTGTACTATTTGTTTTTATCTGACGCTTTTTTTAGGAGTTATGGGTTTTTATATTTCTTAACATTGGACGTAATCGTCTCTTATTAGGTTGCTAGCTACCGCTGCAACCCGGAAAGGCCGTTAACCGAAAGGTTGGTGGTTCAAGGACACCCAGGGTCGATTTATTTTAGTTTTTGATTCAGCTATCATTAAAATTAATGGAAAATTTTAATATAATGACCTTAAATTATAACTTTACTAGCCTATACTATAGTTGAGTGGTCTATAAAATTTAGTATAGGCAAGAGGTCATTCTTTATTATAATTTCTTGCAATAATTCAACTATTGTGGACTACAGTTCGGTTCTTCAATGTAACGTAATAAAATCTAATGTATACAGTAATTTGTTATTCCAACGATCGTCTTTTAATGTAAATAATATCGCTGTTTTTCACTATCAATTTTTACTTCTCGCTACGCCTGGTCGGTAGAATACCTTTGCTTTTCTCTTTTCAAGATGCTATCTCTGTTTTTTTGTAGTACTATTTTTTCAATTTGCGTGTAGCTTGCTTTCATTTAAACATCATGTAATCATGAATGAGACCATTTACATCTTTGTCACTAATTATATAGCAATTATGACGTCATGACGTTATGATATTTCATGACGTCATGGCGCAATGATATTGTTTCATGACTTTATCAGAAACAACAACATAATTTCGTGTTTTTCTATTCACGTCATAGCCCTAATAAAACTATGACGACATTCATTATTTATCTAGTAGGTTTCAGACAAGGTGGTTTTAATGATGTACTTTTGTTTTGATCTGACTCTATTCTTAGGAGTTCTGGGTTTTTATAATATTTCGTAGCATTGGACTGATCGTCTCTTACTAGGTTGTTAGCTACTGCTGCAACCCGGATTCACATATATAGTTATGAGAGGCAGTGTGGCCGAATGGTGTTAGGCGCTGGTGTTAGTAACCAGTATCTTCGGAGGCGTGGGTTCAAATCTTACCGCTGGTATACGATTATGATCCATGTACAAAAATCAAATATCTTTGAAAAGACTGCAGTATGAAAACACAGCAAAAATGTAGTTTTTAATTGAAAAATTAATTCTCTCTTAGAAATAATTTATTTTAGTAACAAAAGATTTTTAACCCGATTAATTTCCTTTAAAATGAGCCATTGAACAACTCTCTACGATGTTCCAGTGCCAAGCTATCTGTGGAAAAGAAGAAAGAAAAAAAAGAAAAAAATATGCCGTTTAGGCAGAATGTTGTAGTAGCTGCCACTTTTCTTGATTTTCAAGCCAATATATTTCCCTTGCTGTTCAAGCCAAATACTAAAAGGTTTACTATACAGGGGTTTTGGACAAGGCAGTTCTAATGGTGTACTTTTTGTTTTAATCTGACTCCTTTTTTAGGAGCTATGGGTTCTTATATTTCTTAACATTGGACGTGATCGTCTGTTACTAGGTTGCTAGCTACCGCTGCAACCCAGAAAATCAAATGTATGTATTGGGTTTTTATTCCAATGATCATCTTTTAATGGAAAATTTTAATATACTGACCTTAAATATAACTTTACTAGCCTATACTATAGTTAAGTGGCCTATAAAATTTGGTATAGGATAGAGGTCGTTCTTTATTATACTAGCTACTGCTACAACCTGGATTCAGATATATAGTTATGAGAGGCAGCGTGGCCGAGTGGTCCAAGGCATTGGTGTTGGCCACCAGTCTTTTTGGAGGTGTGGGTTCAAATCTTACAGCTTGGATACGATTATGATTTATGTAAAAAATCAAATATCTTTGAAAAGACTGCAGTATGAAAAGACATCAAAAATAGAGTTTTTAGTGAAAAAATTTATTCTCTTTTAGCAATAATTTGTTTTAGTTACAAAAGATTTTTAACCTAGTTAATTTCCTTTAAAATGAGCCATTGAACAACTCTCTACGATGTTCCAGTGCCAAGCTATCTGTGGAAAAGAAAAGGAAAGAAAAAAAAATATGCCGTTTAGGCAGGAAGTTGTCGTAGCTGCCACTTTTCTTGATTTTCAAGACAATATATTTCCCTTGCTGTTCAGGTCAAGGGACAGAAAGTTTCCTATACAGGTGTTTCGGACAAGGCGGTTCTAATGGTGTACTTTTTGTTTTGATCTGACGCTTCTTTTAGGAGTTATGGGTTTTATATTTCTTAACATTGGACGTGATCGTCTCTTACTAGGTTGCTAGCTACCGCTGCAACCCGGAAAGGCCGTTAACCGAAAGGTTGGTGGTTCAAGGACACCCAGGGTCGATTTATTTTAGTTTTTGATTCAGCTATCATTAAAATTAATGGAAAATTTTAATATAATGACCTTAAATTATAACTTTACTAGCCTATACTATAGTTGAGTGGTCTATAAAATTTAGTATAGGCAAGAGGTCATTCTTTATTATAATTCTTGCAATAATTCAACTATTGTGGACTACAGTTCGGTTCTTCAATGTAATGTAATAAAATCTAATGTATACAGTAATTTGTTATTCCAACGATCGTCTTTTAATGTAAATAATATCGCTGTTTTTCACTATCAATTTTTACTTCTCGATACGCCTGGTCGGTAGAATACCTTTGCTTTTCTCTTTTCAAGATACTATCTCTGTTTTTTTTTGTATTACTGTTTTTTTAACTTGCATGTAGCTTGCTTTGATTTAACCATTATGTAATCATGAATGAGACCATTTACATCTTTGTCACTAATTATATAGTAATTATGACGTCATGGCGTGATGATATTTCATGACGTCATGGCGTAATGATATTATTTCATGAAGTCTTCAGAAACAACAACATAATGTCGTGTTTTTCTATTCACGTCATAGCTCTAATAAAACTCTGACGACATTCATTATTTATCTAGTAGCTCTCAGACAAGATGGTTCTAATGATGTACTTTTGTTTTGATCTGACTCTATTCTTAGGAGTTCTGGGTTTTTATTATATTTCTTAGCATTGGACTGATCGTCTCTTACTAGGTTGCTAGCTACTGCTGCAACCCGGATTCACATATATAGTTATGAGAGGCAGCGCGGCCGAGTGGTCCAAGGCACTGATGTTAGCCACCAGTCTCTTCGGAAGCGTGGGTTCAAATCTTACCGCTGGTATACGATTATGCTTCATGTACAAAAATCAAATATCTTTGAAAAGACTGCAGTATGAAAAGACATCAAAATGTAGTTTTTAATTGAAAAATTAATTCTCTCTTAGAAACAATTTATTTTAGTAACAAAAGATTTTTAACCCAATTAATTTACTTTAAAATGAGCCATTGAACAACTCTCTACGATTTTCCAGTGCCATGCTATCTGTGGAAAAGAAGAAAGAAAAAAAAGAAAAAACAATATGCCGTTTAGGAAGAATGTTGTAGTAGCTGCCACTTTTCTTGATTTTCAAGCCAATATATTTACCTTGCTGTTCCAGCCAAATAACAGAAAGTTTACTATACAGGGTTCTCGGACAATGCGAACAATATATTTCCCTTGCTGTTCAAGCCAAATAACAGAAAGTTTACTATACAGGGTTCTCGGACAAGGCGGTTCTAATGGTGTACTTTTTGTTTTGATTTGACTAATTTGTTAGGAGCTATGGGTTTTTATATTTCTTAACATTGGACGTGATCGTCTGTTACTAGGTTGCTAGCTACCGCTGCAACCCGGGCCACATTGACAAACACCATTTATGATGAACTAAATCGGTCCCTTATGTAATTAAAATTGGACGTGATCGTCTCTTACTAGGTTGCTAGCTACCGCTGCAACCCGGATTACTAGGTTTCAGCTATCTCTACAACCCTGATACCAATGAAAGTTATATAATCCCCAGTTTTAAGGAACTAAATAGAGCTTTTATGTAAATTATGATGAACTGTATCTGTCCTTTATGTAACTTATGTAACAGGACCTATGCTAAATGATCATGTCATTCTAGATTGCAGTATTTAGAGTTTCGGTTACTATTGAGACGAGTTGCTCTTACTATACAGTTCGTTACCATAAACCGTTTGATTCCGTTACTATGGGTTCCAGCTCTTTCCTTAATATAATTATTAAAGGAACTATATTTAGCAATTTCCTTTAAAATGAGCCATTATACAGCTATATATGAATTTCCAGTGCCCAGCTAGCTGAGGAGACAAAAAAAAAAACAGAAAGAAAAAGGTTGCCGTATCTGGAGAATATCGTGGTTAAAGTAAATTTTCTTGATTTTCAAGCCAATACATTTTCCTTGATATTCAAGCCAAGGGATGGTAAGTTTGCTATATAGAGGTTTTGGACAAGGCGGTTCTAATGTGTACTTCTTGTTTTGATCTGAATCTTTTTCAGGAGCTATGGGTTACTATAATTTTTACTATGGGGCGTTATTGTCTCTTACTAGGTTGCTAACTACCGCTGCAACCCAGATATAGGGGTATGGTACAATGTGGTTCTAATAGTCTACATTGATCTGATTCTAGTTTTAGGAGTTACGTGCTCTTTATTTTTTACGATAGGGCCTTATCTTCTCTTACTAGGTGTCGTCTTTTAATGTAATTTGGACAAGGCAGTTCTAATGGTATACTTTTTGTCTTGATCTGACTTTTTTTAGGAGTTATGGGTTTTTATATTTCTTAACATTGGACATGATCGTCTCTTACTAGGTTGCTAGCTAAGCTACCGCCGTAACCCGGATTAAGAGATCGTTCTTTACTACGATACGTGAGGAAGGTCCAGACACATAATCAAACCTATAATTAATTCCATACTATTAGGTGCTGTAGCGCAATGGCTAGTGAGCTCTCCTCCTGACAAGGAAGATAGAAGTTCGAGTCGCTCTACAGTAACAATTGAATCTTAATTATAATATGCTTTGTTACATTTTCTATAACTTCTTCAATTCGCTTTATTTCAGATATTACCTAATATACTTTTACTTTATTACGTGGCGCCTCAGTCTAAAAAAAATATCCTGGGATAATTTCTTGAAAGTGCGGCTGCAATATTTCTATATTACATTCATCCTTTGGTATACCAGTCACCGTTAATCTATTAGCTACTTGTTCTTCCCACTTCCGTAGTTTTACACAATTTGAACGCTTTCGTATTAAAAAAAATCCAATGGCTGAGAAAATTATGGCTAAACTTATCGGGATGACAATCACCTTGTTTTCTATGCTACTAATTGTTGTCATGGAAAACAGACTTTTACTTTTGTCATCCTCCGATAAATAATAATAAAACGGAAATATAATGACATTACAGCCAACCATGTAAAAAAATGCGAATTTAATCAGCATTTTTTCAAATATGAGATAGGTAATAGTGTCTTCGCCACAATGAAACAATATTTCATTTTCGCTGAGCATGATAGTAGACCTAATCCAAGAAAACAATCTGAGCATCCGTGAAAACCTTGTATCTTATGAGTTGGTTTTTTGTGATGCTTTTATACTTCCAGTACTTGATGCCGCGCTATGAGTGCTATTTGAGGTTGATGTTTCATTTATATTTTCTGTTTTATTTTCTTCAGCACACATATAGAAAAATGCAAATTTGTTTCTCAGCCAACAAAATAGAAGAATAAGAGCAGACCATGCTATCAGATTTATAATTATATTTTTCGGAATTCTTTGGTATCCCTGATTAAGTAGGGTCAGAGTACGATTGCTTACCAATGCTCCAAATAAGCTAGCAACTTTCTTAAAAATCAAGAAAAGCAACTTTTCTTAAAAATCAAGAAAAGTGGCAACTAATGTTTTTTCAAATAACTAAGTGGCAACATATTTTTTCAAATATGAGATAGTTAATAGTGTCTTCGCCACAACGAAACAATATTTCATTTTCGCTGAGCATGATAGTAGACCTAATCCAAGAAAACGATCTGAGCATCCGTGAAAACCATGTATCTTCTGAGTTTTTTTTTGTGATGCTTTTATACTTCCAGTATTTGATGCCGCGCTATGAGTGCTATTTGAGGTTGACGTGTCATTTATATTTTCTGTTTTATTTTCTTCAGCACACATATAGAAAAATGCAAATTTGTTTCTCAGCCAACAAAATAGAAGAATAAGCGCAGTCCATGCTATCAGATTTATAGTTATATTTTCCGGAATTCCTTGGTATCCCTGATTAAGTAGGGTCAGAGTACGATTGCTTACCAATGCTCCAAATAAATAATCAGTGATATTACCACTATTAAACGTAATTATATTGACAGATGGTTTTTTCCTGATAATCACTACGACTGTGTCATGTATCCTTGTATACATAACATGACACAGGTGGCTTTGAACCACCCATCTTTCGGTTAACGGCTGATTGTGCTAGCCACTTGCACTATGCCATAATTAATTGAAGTAGCTTTGGGATACTTTAGTTTTTACTATAGGGCGTGATCGTCTCTTACTAGGTTGCTAGCTACCTAGTAAGCTAGCAACCTTCTTAAAAATCAAGAAAAGCAACTTTTCTTAAAAATCAAGAAAAGTGGGAACTAATACAGTATTCTGCCTAAACGGCATCTTTTTTCTTTTTTTCTTATAAGGGATCAATGTCAGTTAAGAGGATCTAATGTAGTACTAATTAATAGAAGTTTTATTTAGACTTTAAATAGATAAATGTGTAAAAATTGCCTCTGGCAGGATTTGAGCCTGCAGGCTGCGCAGTAGAATTCCAACACGCTATCCACTGCGCCAGGAATGCTTTCAAGGACCCAATTTTTGAATGATTGATTTTTTACTTAATTTTATATTAAAAGACGATCATTGAAATAGGAAACAATTACATGCATTGGACTTAGTTAGCTACTTAATTGTTTGAGGTTCGTCTTTTACTTTTTGAAAGAAGAAAAGGCCGTAGGCTTTTTCCTGCTTGTAATGAGGTTTATTTCGTTTCAAACATTTCGTGTTTTTTTTACAGTAAAGAACGAACTTCAGCCCATAGTAAATAAAATAAGATTATAATTTATGACTCAAACATATAATAAATTACGAATCTTAGCACATAGTAGCTGGAATATTGATTAATTATAGCAAGGGAAATATATTGGCTTGAAAATCAAGAAAAGTGGTAGCTACTACAGCATTCTGCCTAAACTGCATCTTTTTCTTTTATTTTCCACAGATAGCTTGGCACTCGAACATCGTAGAGAGTTGTTCAATGGCTTATTTTAAAGGAAATTATTGGGGATAAAAACTTTTTATAACTAAAACAAATTATTTTTCAAATAGAATAAATTTTTCCACTAAAAACTGCATATGTGATGTTTTCATACTGCAGTCTTTTCAAAGATATTTTATTTTTGAAGTTACGTTAAAGAACGGTCTTTAAAACATCCGGGTTGCAGCGGTAGATAGCAACCTAGTAAAAGACGATCACGTCCATTGATAAGAAATAAAAAACCCATAACTCCTAAAAAAAGTTAGATCAAAACAAAAAGTACACCATTAGAACCGCCTTGTCTGAAACTCCTGTATAGGAAACTTTCTGTCATTTGACTTGAACAGCAAGGGAAATATATTGGCTTGAAAATCAAGAAAAGTGGCAGCTACTACAGCATTGTGCCTAAACGGCATCTTTTTTTCTTTCTTCTATCTTTTCCACAGATAGCTTGGCACTGGAACATCGTAGAAAGTGGTTCAACGGCTCATTTTAAAGGAAATTAATTGGGTTAAAACCTTTTGTAACTAAAACAAATTATTTTTAAAACAGAATAAATTTTTCCACTAAAAACGCATTTTTGATGTCTTTTCATACTGCGGTCTTTTCAAAGATATTTGATTTTGTAGCAATCAAACAGTTCATGGTAAGGTT
Source organism: Artemia sp. Qi Xiang Cuo (assembly GCF_049724085.1). Lineage (NCBI taxonomy): Eukaryota > Metazoa > Arthropoda > Branchiopoda > Anostraca > Artemiidae > Artemia > Artemia sp. Qi Xiang Cuo. The sequence continues at coordinate 23,873,454 of NC_142802.1, read as the reverse complement.
ATATTAAAACTATATATTCTATAGATAGCTTGGCACTTGAACATCGTAGAGAGTTGTTCAATGGCTCATTTTAAAGGAAGTTAATGGTCTTGAACACCTTTTGTAATTAAAACAAATTATTTTGGAAATAGAATTATTTTTTTTATGAAAAACTGCATATTTCAAGTTAAAGATTGATCAATGACGTCATAATCGTATACCAGCGGTAAGATTTGAACGCCCGCCTCCGAAGAGACTGGTGGCTAATACCAGTGTCTTGGACCACCCGGCCAAGCTACCTCTCATAACTATATATATGAATCCGGGTTTCAGCAGTAGCTAGCAACCTAGTAAGAGACGATCACTCCAATGCTAAGAAATAGAAAAACCCAGAACTCCTAAAAATAGAGTCAGATCAAAACAAAAGTACATCATTAGAACCACCTTGTCTGAAACCCTACTAGATAAATAATGAATGTCTTCATAGTTTTATTAAAACTGTGATGTGAATAGAAACACACGACATTATGTTGCTATTTCTGAAGACGTCATGAAATAATATCATTACGCCATGACGTCATGAAATAAAATCATTATGCCTTGACGTCTCTGATTACCATATAAAAGGCCACAAAAAACAATGATTTCATTCAACTAATGGTTACATAATGGTTTCATTCAAGCAAGCTACACGCAAATTAAAAAAAAACAGTACTATACAAAAAACAGAGATAGCATCTTGAAAAGAGAAAAGCAAAGGTATTCAAAAGAACAGGTGTATCGAGAAGTAAAAATTGAGAGAGCCAAACTAAACAGCAAGGAGTTTTATCACAATGATGAAGTTTATAGACATGCAAAAATTGAGACAGCCAAACAAAAGAGTAAGGAACGGTATGATAATGATCAAGATTTCCGAAACAAAACATAAGAAAAAAATTGCTACCAGAATAATGGGTAGATACTGGGGTGACACAAGCTACAATGAAAAAATCCAAAACTCTGCGAGGTTGTACCAAAGAGTGCATAAAGACAAAGTTAAAAATTACATTCAGAAGTACAAGAAGATGGCTAAAATGCAGGCTGATCTTCGTAAATTTAGAAATATTGTACGTATGTTTTACCAGGATCACGAAAAGTATTCAAAATTACAGATTAAAATTCTCTTTGAAAGAGCGGATGCTGTTGAAAAGTCGGCTAGAAATGCTCTGGCAAAACTTCATAGTAATATCCAAAAGAAATGTTATCAGTTTAAATGAAAAGCTTCCAAGGTATGGATTGGCAACTGCAGAACTGTTTATAGATGCAATGGAAAATATTCGACGACACAGTGAATACACGGAGGCGTACTTCTTAGAAAATTTTTATATTAATTTTGGAAGGAGCAATTGCAGTTTATGTAGTAGTAATAAAAATATATATACAAGCATACAGCGAAGGGAAATTACATTAAACATCGAACTTGAGTCCATGAAACAAGTCATTTAATATCCCTCCCGAACTATGGGAACAACATTTCTCCAGAGAGTTTTCAGAACCATACCCACTAATAGAAAATCCCTCCAAAGTCACACTCGAAAAGATACTTTCGATAGGGGACAAATCAATGTTTACTGTATCAGTTTTGGATGTTCATAATATAATTCGCAAAATAAAGAAACGTTTTTCAAAAGGTACAGATCACGTTTGCGCCACACACCTCCTATATGGAACCCCTTTTCTTTTTTCCCACCTTGCCCTACTTTGCCAAATTTTGTTTACAAAAGGAATGGTTCCTGCCTCTTTTTCAACTGGCCGTCTTACTCCTGTCCCTAAAAACAATAAACCCCTAAATGAGTGCTCATCATATCGGCCAATAACGGTAGCTACAACTTTTTGTAAAATTTTTGAGAAGTTTATGATGCCTGAGCTGGTTGATCAATATTACATGCCCCCACACCAATTTTGGTTCCAGAAAGCAATAGGGTGCGCTCATGCACTGACGGCACTGTCGTCGGTCTTGATTGATGCTGATAAATCTGGAGAGCCGCTTATTCTAGGGAGCCATGATGTAAGTCGTGCTTTTCTTAATTCACGCGCATATCCTCATTGAATTGTATAAATGTGAGGTCAGTACCTGTATTATTCGTGCTTTGTATGATATGTATAATCATTTAACTGTCATGATTAATCCGCCTCATGGAATAATTACAAAGATAACCATGCCAGTTCGTCACAGAGTAAGGCAAGGCGCCCTTACATCCCAAATTGTGTTTAACAACTGTATTTTCGACGCACAATCTCAAGCAGTTTCTTCCTGTATTTTAGAAGGGATAGACGTGTCTCTTATTGCTTATGCGGACGATGTCTTTAACCCCAGCTGAACGGTATTGGCGTTTGAAAAAAAAATTCCCATTTTGAGTCGAGAGTATTCAAAAATAAATCTTAAATTTAACGCTGAAAAGTCGGAAATGGTACTATTCAACTGGAGTCTAGTTCCCGAAGGATTTAATATTGATCTTAATGAAGTATTGGTTGCTCCTAAATTGGAAATGAATTATCTTGACCTCCCAATTGTTAACTCCCTTAAAGCAACTAAAAAGCTTCTTATTCGTCATTTCCAGTACCGGACGTCCAGTGCCTACGGTGGCATAGTTTCCAATAAACTTCGTTTTAATCACCGGCTGCTAGCTAAATTATATAACTCATGTGCGCTCCCAAATTTTTATACCTTGCACCTTTTTGGCGTACCTTTTCGGCAACGTAATCAAAGCAACTCCAACGAATTTATTACCGGTATGCTAAATATCTTCTCAGCCTCCCCTCCTGGGCAAGTAATTCTTGGGCCAATAGGAAATACGGCCTAAATAACCCCAATGCTGTCATCGGCAGATGCATTGCAGCTTACAATAGGGGAATAAATGGACACCCGTGGTGTTTCCTTTTAAAACAACAGGTCTTTCACGTTTATTGTTTTTGTGTTTGTTATATATACTGTATGATTGTTTGGTTTATCATTATGCTTGTGTGCTTGTTCTATAAGTTTTATCTTTGTTTTATTCGTGCTTGTCTATGTGCTTGTTACTTGAGCTTGTGTTGTCATTTTCTGGCTTATTACTATGCTTGTGCGATTGTTCTATGAGTTTTAATTTCGTTTTATTTGTCATTATCCGTCTTTTTCTTTTGCTTTTTCGTTTCTTCTTCTTTTTTCTTATTTTTTTACCCCGTTCATCATTGTATTTCAACGGGTTATAAATGAATTCAATTCAATACAGTAACTGAAGTTATATTACATGGAATTTTGTAAGTGTCGTCGGTATCATTTTTTTATTGATAGTTGAATTACAAAATAAAAGAAATCAACCCCAGGTGGCTTTGAACCACCAACCTTTCGATTAACGGCTGATCGTGCTAGCCACTTGCACTATGGCATCATTAATTAAAGTTGTAAAACTAACAATATGATACATCGTCATAATCGTAGGTAGTAACCATGTATGAAGTAATAAGTGAATGCATCCGGGTTGCAGCGGTTGCTAGCAACCTAGTAAGAGACGATCACATCCAATCTTAAGAAATATAAAAATCCATAGCTCCTAAAAAAAGAGTCCCATCAAAACAAAAGGTACACCATTAGAACCACCTTGTCCGAAACCCCTGTATATGAAATTTTCTGTCCTTTGGCTTGATCAGCAAGGGAAATATAATTGCTCAAATATCCATGAAAATAGGCAGCTACTACAGTATTCTGCCTAAACGGCATCTTTTTTTCCTTTTTTCTTTATTTTCTTCCACAGAATGCTTGGCACTGGAACATCGTAGAGGGTTGTTCAATGGCTCATTTTAAAGGAAATTAATGGGGTTAAAAACCTTTTTTAATTAAAACAAATAATTTTTACAATAGAATTAATTTTTTTTATAAAAAACTACATATTTCATGTCAAAGATTGATCCAGGTTGCAGCGGTAGTTAGCAACCTAGTAAGAGACGATCACGTCCAATGTTAAGAAGTATAAAAACCCCTAACTCCTGAAAAAGAGGCAGATCAAAACAAAAAATACACCATTAGAACCGCCTTGTCCGAAACTCCTATAAAGGAAACTTACCACCCTTTGGCTTGAATAACAAAGAAAATATTTTGGCTAGAAAATCAAGAAAATTGACTTTAACCATGTTATTCTCCACAAACACCATATTTTTTTTCTTTCTTCTCTTCCAACGGTAGCTTGGTACTGGAACATCGTAGAGAATTGTTCAATGGCTTATTTCAAAGGATATATCTAGATCTAGTGCCATTTTTACTTGATTTTTTTTTTAAATAGAATCAATTTTTTACGAAAAACTAAATTTTTTTTGTACAATATTGATCAATGACGTCATGGTCGTTGGATGTAGTACATAATAACTACCCGACGTGAGATTTAATATGTATTTCCAGACCGAATAATTCAATTTTTTTATATTTTATTTTTCAGTTTAGAATCGCTAAAGTTATTATGTAAACTGCAAAAATATTTATAATATCTGAGCAGTAATTTTAATCTTTTCATTCAAACGAACAAAATACCTGAAAATTTAAAAATTAGTTTTATTTTTTGTTAGGTTATTGGTACTTGATACGAGACGAAATTGTAATAGGATAATTAAAATAGTAATATGATGCCTTCTAAGCGAGTTATACGTAATTTGAAAAAACAGTACTAAACAAAAAACAGAGATAGTATCTTGAAAAGAGAAAAGCAAAGGTATTCAACCGACCAGGCGTATCGAGATGTGAAAATTGATAGTGACAAACAGCTTTATTATAATGATGAAGTTTAATGACATGCAAAAATTGAGACAGCCAAACAAAAGAGCAAGGAAAGGTATGATAATGATAAAGATTACCGAAACGAACATAAGAAAAAGTTGCTAATAGAATAATAGGTAGATACTGGGTTGACAAAATTTATAATAAAAAACGACCTCTTGCCTCTACTAAATTTTAAAGAACACTTAACTATAATATAGGCTAGTACAGTTATATTTTAGGTCAATATATTAAAATTTTCCATTAAAAGACGATCATTGGAATAAAAACCCATTACATAAATTTTATTTAGTTAGCTACTTGATTGTTTCAGGCTAGTCTCTTACTCTTTTAAAGAAGAAAAAGCCCTAGGCTTTTTCCTGTTTGTAATGAATTTTACAATAAGGAACGACACCTAGCCCATGTTTACTGAAACATGAACAGGGTTAATGTAATTTCCATCAGTATCATGGCTGTAGAGATGGCTGAAACCTAGTAAAGAACAATACATAAAATATCGATGTTAGTCAAGAGGATCTAATGTATTATAGTAAAGAACGACAATATTAACTGACATAATCTACTGACAAGATGACTCGAAGCAAATGTCTTTTGAAAGTTGCTAGTCTACGATATGTTATACAAATGATCAGTCTAGTTAATCATAAATGGGGACTATGCAGAGGTTTTATTAGTCAATCCAGTGAATGTCATGTAGTTGTTATTAATAGAAGTTTTGTTGAAATCTTAAATTGACTAATTTACTAAAATTTATCCAAGGCAGGAATCGAACCTGGGATCGTTGTATTAGTATTTTATAATAAAGAACGAATATAGATTTATTATAATCATTGCGTAAAGGATCAATCATAAATGGGGTCATTTATCAAACAGTTCGTGGTAACGAGCTTTATAGTAATAAAGAACGAACTCAAGCCCAAAGAAACTGAACCCTGTGGCTCATTCATATAATCTTTATTATTTTAGCTAGGTTGTAACTAAACTAAGTCTTTTTTTATTATAAATTAAAAATATATTGCTTCTTGCTCAACATATTAAAAGTTCTCTCTGACGGAGAATCGAACCCTATTCTTCCGCGCAACCAGTGGGTATGCTTACCATTGGACCATCAAAGACTAATGAAATATAAATTAAATATAAGACATGATAATTATTTCGTTATTACACTAAAAAATTATATTAGGAATTTGTCTATTAAAGAAAGAACTATAGCCTATAGTAATTGATTTGTCCAGGTTGCAGCGGTAGCTAGCAACCTAGTAAGAGACGATCACGTCCAACATATTAAAAAAAGATCATTAGAATACCAAACCATTGCATACATTGGACTTAGTTAGCTACTTGATTGTTTGTTCCGGGTTGCAGCGGTAGCTAGCGACCTAGTAAGAGACGATCACGTCCAATGTTAAGAAATATAAAAACCCATAACTCCTAAGAAAGGAGTCAGATCAAAACAAAAAGTACACCATTAGAACTGCCTTGTTCCAAACCCCTATATAGGAAACTTTCTGTCCCTTGGCTTGAACAGCAAGGGAAATATATTGGCTTGCAAAATTTTGAGATAGCCATTTTGTTGAGCGTAGTTGATTTCCAGATAGAAATTTTTTTTTTGTGGAGGACACCCCCCCCCCCCCCCCCGAGCCCTCAGGGTAAGGGTTTTAAGTTATGCCCTGGGGGCATATAAGGTTTTTATAGAAAGTGTTGACGTAGAAACTTCAAAACAGGCTCATTCGATTGGAAATTCAAAGGGCTAGTGTCCTTTTTAATAGTCTAAAGTGATTGGATGGTAACTAGCCCCCCCCCCACACCCATCATTCCCCCAAAACCATCCAATAAAAATTTTGAGATAGCCATTTTGTTCAGCGTAGTTGATTTCAAAATATAAAACATCTTTTTGAGGAGGACACTCCCCCACAACCCTCAGGGCAAGGGTTTTAAGTTATGCCCTGGGGGCATATAAGGTTTTTTATAGAAGGCGTTGTCGTAGAAACTTCAAAGGGGGGTCATTCAATTGGAAATTCAAAGCGCTAGTGCCCTATTTAATAGTCGAAAGTGATAGGAGGGCAACTAGCCCCCCCCCCCCCAAGCCAATCATTCCCCCAAAGACATCCAATCAAAATTTTTAGAATGCAATTTTATTCAACGTAGTTGAAAGTTTTGGAGATTAGGTCTTTAAGGATGGCCCCCCCCACAGCCAAGGGTTATAAGTTATGCCCTGGGGGCATATAAAGTTTTGTTGAAAGCCTTGTCGTAGAAACTTCAAAAGGGCTCATTCAATTGGAAATTGAAAGGGCTAGTGCCTTTTTTAATAGTTGAAAGTGATTGGATAGCGACTAACGCCCCTCTCACGCCCACCATTTTCCAAAACACATCTAATTAAAATTTTGAGATATCCATTTTGTTCAACGTTGTTGAAAGTTCTGGAATTTTTTTTCTTTTAGGATGATAACCCCCTCAGAGCCCTCAGTGTAAGGGTTGTAAGATATGCCCTGTGGGCAAATAAAGTTTTTATTGACAGCGTTGTCGTAGAAACTTCAAAAGGGCTCATTCAATTGGAAATTTAAAGGGCTAGTGCCTTTTTTAATAGTTGAAAGTGATTGGATAGCGACTACCGCCCCTCTCACGCCCACCATTTTCTAACACATCCAATCAATATTTTGAGATATCCATTTTGTTCAACGTAGTTGAAAGTTCTGAAAATTAGGTCTTTTAGGATGATAGCCCCCACAGAGCTCTCAGTGCAAGGTTTGTAAGTTATGCCCTCGGGGCATATAAGGCTTTTATAGAAAGTTGTTGTATATGATTTATAGAATAGATTTTAGTTTTCCTCAAATTCAATTTTTATTTACAAGATATTCTACCTATTCATGCGAGTCACTGGTCTGGACGCTGCGAGTCGCTTTGCTGGACGCTGGCTTCCAGGACGCTGGCTTCCAGATAGAAACTTTGCGAGTCGCTGGCTGGACGCTGGTCTTCTTCATTATTCATCAACAAAAGTAGAAATCTGGTAAAAACGAAATGGCTGTGGCATTTCAGAATCCTTGCAGAATAGTTGAAATATCTAAGAGCTATGGTTTTCTAACAGAATTAATAATCAAAATTAGTATTATTTTTATTCCAGGAAAATTACTATATACAAAACTTCGAATAAACTCTTTCAGGCAAACATCAGAAGTATATTAGAACTGCGGGATCGTGAATTAAAATCAACTTATCCACTCTGTGTGGACTGAGGCCATTTCTTTTCTAAGTCACTATCATAGTTACTGTCAGGCCTACCACCAAAAATAGTCTTTCTGCACTCACACTAGTCGAAGGAATAGACAATAACTTGCTGGCAAGTGGGGCGACGCAGGAAATTTCATCGTGATTGTGTCTTTGGAACAGAAGAACATTGCCGTCGCTGTCGTCTTCGGTTTCTTCATATCCTAAGCAGCGCGCTAGCGCTGCCTAAGTAAAGAACGATGTGGGCACAATGTGTTTTTGGTTTTTTTTTTCTCCAAACCCTGGCACTTTGTATCGAAGGAGTTGTCGTAGAAAGTTCAAAAAGGATTCATTTAAATGGACATTGGAGTGGCTAGTGCCCTTTTCAAAATTCAAAAGTGATTGTAGGGCAACTAGAACCATCCCCCCTATGCCCATCATTCCCCCAAACACATCCATTCAAAATTTTGAGATAGCCATTTTGCTCAGCGTAGTTGATTTCCAGATAGAAAATATGTTTTTGAGGAGCACACTCCCCCAAAACCCTCAGGGTAAGGGTTTTAAGTTTTGCCTGGGGGCATATAAGGTTTTTATAGAAGGCGTTGTCGTAAAAACTTCAAAACAGGCTCAATCGATTGGAAATTCAAAGGGCTAGTACGCTTTTTAATAGTCGAAGTGATTGGAGGGCAACTAGCCCCCCCACGCCCATCATTCCTCTAAACACATCCAATCAAAATTTCGAGATAACCATTTTGTTCAGCGTAGTTGATTTCCAGATAGAAAATAGATTTTTGAGGAGGACACTCCCCCAAAACCCTAAGGGCAAGGGTTTTAAGTTATGCCTGGGGGCATATAAGGTTTTTATAGAAGGCGTTGTCGTAGAAACTTCAAAACAGGCTCATTCAATTGGATATTCAAAGGGCTAGTACCCTTCTTAATAGTCGAAATGATTAGAGGGCAACTAGCCCCCCTACCCCCACGCCCATCATTCCTCCAAACACATCCAATCAAAATTTTTAGATATCCATTTTGTTCAGCGTAGTTAATTTTGAGATAGAAAAAATGTTTTTGAGGAGGACACTCCCATACAACGCTCAGGGCAAGGGTTTTCAGTTATGCCCCGGGGCCATATAAGGTTTTCATAGAAGGCGTTGTCGTAGAAACTTCAAAAAATGCTCATTCGATTGGAAATTCAAAGAGCTAGTACCCTTTTTAATAGTCGAAAGTGATTGGAGGGAAACTAGCCACCCCCTTCCACGCCCATCATCTCTCCAAACACATCCAATCAAAATTTTGAGATATCCATTTTGCTCAGCGTAGTTGATTTCCAGATAGAAACTATGTTTTTGAGGAGGACACTCCCCCACAACCCTCAGGGCAAGGGTTTTAAGTTATGGCTGGGGGCGTATAACGTTTTTATATAAGGCGTTGTCATAGAAACTTAAAAACAGGCTCATTCGATTAGAAATTCAAAGGGCTAGTACCCTTTTCAATAGTCGAAGTGATTGGAGGGCAACTCGCCCCCCCCCCACGCCCATAATTTCCCAAAACACATCCAATCAAAATTTTGAGATAGCCATTTTGTTCAGCTTAGATGATTTCCAGATATAAAATATGTTTTTGAGGAGGACAATCCCCCACAACCCTCAGGGCAAGGGTTTTATGTTAGGCCCTGGGGGCATATAAGGTTTTTATAGAAGGCGTAGTCGTAGAAACTTCGAAAAATGCTCATTCGATTGGAAATTCAAAGGGCTAGTGCCCTTTTTAATAGTCGAAAGTGATTGGAGGGCAACTGGCGCACCCCCACGCCCATCATTTCCCCAAACACATCCAATCAAAATTTTGAGATAGCCATTTTGTCCAGCGTAGTTGATTTCCAGATAGAAAACATATTTTTGAGGAGGACCCTCCCCCACAACCCTCAGGGTAAGGATTATAGGTTATGCCTTGGGGGGATATAAGGTGTTTAGAGAAGGCATTGTCGTAGAAACTTCAAAACAGACTCATTTGATTTGAAATTCACAGGGCTAGTACCTTTTTTAATAGTCGAAAGTGATTTGAGGGCAACTAACCCTGCAAACCTAACCTAACATAAACCAGAGACGACACACACACAGAGACGACACACACATAGAGACGACACACACAAAGAAAAGACACAAACACAGATAAGACACACACAGAGAGATGACACACACACAGACAGCACACACATAGAGACAACACGCAGACAGAGACGACAAACACACAGAGACGACAAACACACAGAGACGACAAACACAGAAAGACAACACAAAAACAGAGATGACAAACACACAGATACAACAAATACAAAGATACGAAACACACACAGAGACGACACACACAAAAAGAGGACAAACTCAGAGACGACAAACACACAGAGGCGACACACACACAAAGACGACACACACACAGAGACGACACACACATAAAGACGAGATACACATAGAGACGACACACATAGATATAATACACATAGATACACATAGAGATAAGGTTTTTACTGTAATCTTTGTCATAGAAACTTGAAAAAGGGCTCAAAGGGCAAAAGGGCCCAGAAGGTGCCGTATGCCATCCATAGTTTGCCAGGGTGGTGTGAATTGTTATGGGGGCATCATGTTGAGGGTGGATTGCTAAAACATAAATAAATTGGTTTAAAAGTAAATTTTTATTATGAAAATATCTGTAAAGGCCTTTGGAATACTATGAGCGCTAGAGGGTATAGTATATCTTCCATAGTTTGCCACGGTGGCGTGATTTGCAATGGGACTATGCTGTGGAGTTTGGATTTCTAAAACTTAAGTCAATGAATTTAAAAGCCTATTTTTATTATGAAAATATCTGTAAATGCCTTTGGAATAATGAGAGTACCAGAGGTTTCCGTTTGTCATCCATAGATTGCCAGAGTGGGAACCATTGCCTTGGACTAGCATTCTCTAGAGCTTAAAGATAAGGTGGGAGGTGTTAAAAGAATTTTTTTCGGGAGAGTGGGGACTGAAATCTAACATCCAAGTCAAAGAAACGATGCAGTTTCGTTAAAAAACTCTTAATCTGTTTTAAATTTAGCTCTGATATCAACTCCACTCTCTAGAAATGACTGCTAGGGGGGATGTGGGGTGTATTGTCATGATGGTGTGAAATATTCATTGTCTTGGCTGAAAAAAACGAGGATATTGTCGTTAAAGGCTCTTAATAGGGTTTAAATTTAACTCTAATATCAACCCCACCTTCTGGAAATGCTTGCTTGGCCCCTGCCCTCCCATCCTTCTTTACTTTACACATGTTATTGTTTATTTGTTATCCTAAGTCAGGTTTTTTCATGTTTTTGCTTTTATGTTTCCATAGTCTTGTCTTAAAAAACACTGCATTTTCGTTAAGGACTCTCAGAAATACCTCAATAGTGCCTAAAAATTTACCTCTGATAACACCCCCTCCTCTGGACTTACTTGCTTGGACCTCTCCCCCCCCCTCATTTTTCTTTAATATTAGCATGTTATTGTTTATATTTTATCTTATGTCAGGTTTTTTCATGTTTTGGTTTTTCTTTGTCGTGTTTTTTTTTCCATTTTTCTTTTTTTTCAGGTTTTATTTCTTGTTTGTTGTGTTTTTTAAATTTTTTCTTTGTTTTAATATTGTTTGTAAATTTATTTGAATTAATAAAACTTTCATTTACAATAAGCTTAATACTTTAGATTTATTGTTTAGGACGGCCATGGTGTTTACACAATTTAAGCATCCCTTCCGTCTTTATCGCTAAAAATACATTAAGAGCAATTTCTCTAAAATAAGTAATCCCTCTGCGCGTTTTGCATCATCCATGTTACACCTGGTCAGGAGAAGACCATCACAAGCTCGGAATCCTGCCAGATGTGTCATGGACTAGACAGAAGTGTGTCTTATGACGTCACGGGATTGTGTTATTTCTATAATATAATGACTAGGACAATACATAGAGTATAGCACTTTAGTCCTCTTGCTTGGGGTGCTGTCTCATTGGAAGGGAATGGACCTTTCGAGTCCCAGCGAGGACAAAGAAATAAAGAAAGAAACGCTTTGAACTTTTTGGCTAAAAATAAAATGTCAAAAAAGTGTTATATGACAGTGATGCGTGCCCCGTCAGTGCGTAAGATGTGAACTGCCATTGTGTAAGGTATGTGCTGTCGTTGAGTTACAAGTGGGGATTCCCCACGGGTCCCGTCTATAAGCTACATAAAATTGCGGCATCCATGTTATACCGGATGGTTTAAAAAGGGGTAAGTCGTTCGACGTCATTGAAGTCCTGAGGGGTCTGGCGTGGGAACTCATCATCTAAATTAAGATTGCGTCAAGCATATTACACCTGGAAACAGGTGACCGCAATCCCAAGGTGCGACGGACTCCATTTATTGCTACTTGTGTATTTTACCGACCACACTCTGATTAACCATATAAAAAATATTGGAACACCTGGAACCAGGTAGTTTTGCCAGGGCATGTTGTCAGAATCTTATCAGCCGACCGGTAGAAACAGGGCATGGTGTCGGAATCTTGCCAGGGCTGTCTTGACGCAAAAGGCTCCCGTTGAAATCCCATGCCTTTTTTCCCTATCTCAGGTCATTTAAAATCCTTTGCTATTTTTCCTATGGACCTATTTAAAGAGTGAGGATGTGACGTCAGGGGGTTGTCATCAGGGGGCTGACGTCAGAGGGCTGTAATGGGAATTCTATGGGAAACTAATATGAATATCTTCAAAATCCTATGCTATTTTTTCCTAGGGATGCTTTTAAAATCCCATGCTAATTTCCTTGGGATGCCTTTAAAAGCCGTGATAAAAAAAATACTGAAACACAGGCAATCCTGGGAATCTTACCAATACTGAAACGAAATTGCGTCACCTGGTCTCAGAAACAGGGATGCGCTGTTAAGCCTTCTTCTTGCACCGTTAGACCATTGGAAAAAAAGGAGTAACACCTAGGGATGTCTTTAAACCTGAAATGACCCCACTGCTGGAACTGTAATCTAATTCTCAACGATGATCTCATATTTCCAGTGACATACCTTCATTCAAAAAATTAATTTCGAGAAAATATACAATAATTTTTATTTTTAAAGTATTTGTAGAATCGAGAATACGCAGAATAAGACGGTTCAGTCATATTATACGAACCTTCCTGTGAAATATATTCTAATTTAATTTGTAGAAATAATGACAAACTAATGAATGTAGTTTGGATAGTCTAAGGCTTTGGAGATAATTTTTTTCAATTGTTATGCAAGATAATTTTTACTTTCCAACTCAAAATACTATGCAGAAAAAAATCTTTCATTTATCTTTACTACGGTAAAAACAGTTGAATTTTATCTCCAACCTCTTAGAGATACCGATGAGAATATACTCCTCAGACTTAAGGTATGTGACAAAGTTGCTACTAGGTCACAGTGGCAGCTTCATCCTGGTCAACCTTCTCTGATAAAACATTAATTTTGATACAAAAGAGTCTGTAGTCTTAAAAATCTTTTTTTTTATTAATAACTATTTGTTTTGTGTGTCTTATTTCTTGTTTTGATAAGATTTTCTTTCTGCGTTATGTGCTGTTAAACACAAGTTTTGTATAAATCGTGTTTCAGTCTCCCATTATTAGGCCTAAGCATATTAGTAGTCTAGTATTAAATAGTCCTATGACTGAATCCTTATTTGGGCATTAAAGCTTACCTATACCACAGCGATTATACCTTTATCTGAGCATTAAAGCTTACCCATACTAGAGAAGATACACCTGAGACTTGTCCAACTTAAATGTCAGATGAAACTACAGAGAGTACATCTATTTTGCATATAGCTATATAGATCCTAGCAGCCAGCCATAACCACCAAATCCAATATAAGGCTGGATTTTCAACGTAATTCTTACGCACTAAATTTTGCCAATACTCCAAAGGATACACCAAGATTTGGACACTATAGGTTGCTTATACTAAACTAGAGCATTGACCTACTTACATAACCAGCCACCCAGACAGGTATCCAACGCTTTTCGTTGAAAAACCTATATATTCCTGTCAGGACATGATAATCAAGTATTTTATCTTCACTGAATAAAAGAAATGACCAAACATTATAATGCTTAATATTAAAGTCATGACAATTATATGAATAATTTTTTTGTCTTTTTGAAAATATTTTTTAGCATTGGGCATGCATAAAGTTAAAATTAATAAAGCCGTATATATTTTAAGAAGTGATACTACAGCCCTTGGTCATCGATAACCCAACCTCCAAGGGGCCCAATGCCTCCCCCCCATCATTTTTGTACTTAGCGTTTTTTTAACTTTTACTTTTTTTATTTTATTTTTTTACTTTAAATTTTTTCATGGATTAAAATGATATATAAATATCCTTAAAATAAACAATATTCTCTTGTGATATTTTCAAAATACGTAATGAAGATGATAAGGATATATTAGTCGTGAATTTTCTTATTAGAAAAATAATGTTTGAAAGTAACATTTTTTTCTTTTTAACTGATTTTTTTGGACTCAGAATTGTTAGGCAATTAGTAGCTGGTTCTGTCAAGTGATATTTTTGGAAGGCCGCTATATGATAATAGGTTGTGATAATGATATAATTTTCAGCCAAGAATTTCCAAAACTTGTGTTATATTACTGAAACTTTGCGTGGTATTATCAAAATCTTGTCAGATATTATGAGAATCCTCTTTGGTATTACCAAAATCTTGCAAGGTAATTAAAGCAAAATAAAATCAAAATAAAAAGAGCATTGGCAGATAATATCACCAAGGAATACAAAGATGAATAGATGAATAAAAAAGCGTATGTGAACATTGTTAGTACCACTGATGGTATACCAACAGATACAGTCAATAAACCCAATCATACCAAATTCAATAGGCGTATTGAGCCTTTGGATGACACCACTGTAAAATTGTGTATGACTCAAAATGGATTAATGATTATTTTACTAATTACGAACTAAGAGAAAAAAAATACCTACACTGTCAAGAGAGAAAATGATCAATTATTTTATGGAACTGATTTTAATGTCCGTAGATGTTCAATGATATTAATAATGTGTAATATTGAATGTAAAATTGTTTCAATAAAAAATTTTCTTCGCATTTTGGGGTTATGATAGGGATTTTAACTGGTTTATATTAGATTTTGTTAAGAACACGCAAGATTTTGATATTAACATAAAAGATTTAGATAATGCCAGAGAGGATTCTCATAATATCTGATAAGATTTTGATAATACTAGACAAGATTTTGATAATACAATGCAAAATGTTTGATAATATCAGACAAAATTTTGATAATACCGTACAACATTTTGATAATACTTGACAAAATTTTTATAATATCGCATACGATTTTGACAGCACCGTGCTAGATTTTGATAATATCAGACAAGTTTTGGTAAAACTAGAAAATATTTTGTTAATATGAGGTAAGATTTTGATAATACCACACAGAATCTTGTTATTTCCTTGAAAGATTTGGGTAATGCCAAAGAGGAGTCTCAAAATATCTGACAAGATTCTGATAATACCACGCAAGATTTTGATAATACCACATACGATTTTGATAGCACCTTGCTAGATTTGGTTAATATCAGACAAGTTTTGATAGTACAAGAAAGGATTCTGTTAATATGAGGTAAGATTTTGATAATACCACACAACATTTTGTTATTTCCTTGCAAGATTTTGATAATACTAAGAGAATTTTCATAATATTTGACAACATTTTGATAATACCACACAAGGTTTTGGTAAAACTTGGCAAAATTTTGATAATATCAGACACAATTTTCATAGCATCAAGCTTGATTCTGATATTATCAGGCAACTTTTGGTAGCTCCAGAAAATATGTTGTTAATATCAGGTAATATTTTGATGTTTCCATGCAAGATTTTGTTAATAACTCGCAAAATTTTAATAATACCTCATAAGATTTTGATAATATAAGAGGAGATTCTCATAATATCTTACAAGATTTGAATAATACTAGAAAAGATCTGGTAATACCAAGCAAGATTTTGATAATGTAATGCAAGATGTTCGATAATATGAGACAAGATTTTGATAATACCATACAAGATTTTTGTAAGACTTGACAAAATTTTGATAATACCACACAAAATTTTGTTATTCCCTAGCAAAATTTCAATAATACCAAAGAGGATTTTCATAATATTTGACAACATTTTGATAATACCACACAAGGTTTTGGTAAAGCTTGGCAAAATTTTGATAATATCAGACACAATTTTGATAGCATCAAGCTTGATTCTGATAATATCAGACAACTTTTGGTAGCCCCAGAAAATGTTGTTAATATCAGGTAATATTTTGATGTTTCCATGCAAGATTTTGTTAATAACCCGTAAAATTTTGATAATACCTAATAAGATTTTGATAATATAATAGAAGATTCTCATTATCTGACAAGATTTGAATAATACTAGAAAAGATTTGGTAATACCAAGCAAGATTTTAATAATGCAATGCAAAATATTTGATAATATAAGACAGGATTTTGTATAATACCATACAAGATTTTGGTAATACTTGACAAAATTTTGATAATACCACATACAATTTTGGATAGGATCATGCTAGATTTGAATAATATCAGACACGTTTTGGTAAAACTAGAAAACATTTTTTTATTATGAGGTAAGATTTTGATAATACCACACAAAATCTTGTTATTTTTTTGCAAGATTTGGGTAATGCCAAAGAGGACTCTGAAAATATCTGACAAGACTCTCGTGGTATCTGGAAAGATTTTGATAATACTAATGATAATCCTCCTGGTATCTGACAAGATTTTGATAATACTAGACAAAATTTTCTAATACCAGAAAACCTTTTGATAATACATATCAAGTTGTTTGATAATATCAATAAAAAGAGCATTGGCAGATAATATCACCAAGGAATACAAAGACGAATGGATGAATAAAAGAGCGTATTTGAACATTGTTAGTACCACTGATGGTATACCAACAGATACAGTCAATAAACCCAATCATACCAAATTCAATAGGCGTATTGAGCCTTTGGATGACACCACTGTAAAATTTTGTATGACTCAAAATGGATTAATGATTATTTTACTAGTTACGAACTAAGAGAAAAAAAATACCTACACTGTCAAGAGAGAAAATGATCAATTATTTTATGGAACTGATTCAAATGTCCGAATATTTGGTGGTTCCAGAAAATATTTTATTAATATCAGTTAAGATTTTGATATTTCCCCGCAAGATTCTCTTGATAACTCGCAAGATTTTGATAACACCATATAAAATTTTCATAACACCAGAGAGGATTCTCATAACATCTGACAAGATTTTAATAATACTAGACAGGACTTGGCGATACCAGTAAAGAATTTGATAATGCAATGCAAGATAATATAATTTTAATAATATCTTGCAATGCAAGATAATTTTTATAATATCAAACAAGATTTTGATACTATCACACAAGATTTT
This sequence comes from Artemia sp. Qi Xiang Cuo, assembly GCF_049724085.1. Taxonomy (NCBI): domain Eukaryota; kingdom Metazoa; phylum Arthropoda; class Branchiopoda; order Anostraca; family Artemiidae; genus Artemia; species Artemia sp. Qi Xiang Cuo. The sequence continues at coordinate 23,855,964 of NC_142802.1, read as the reverse complement.
GATAATACTTGGCAAAATTTTACTAATATCACATAAGACTTTGATAGCACAATTCTAGATTTAAATAATATTAGACAAGTTTTGATAGTACTAGAAAATATTTTGTCAATATGAGGTAATATTCTTATAATATCACACAAAATTTTGTTATTACCTTGCAAGATTTTGGTAATACCAAAGAGGATTCTCATAATATCTGACAAGATTTTTATAATACCACGCAAGATTTCGGTAATATTACACAAGTTTTGGAAATACTTGGCTATACATTTATGATTATCACAACCTATATCATATCGTGGCATTCCGAAAAAAAATCATTTGACAGAACCAGCTGGTAATAGCCTAAAAATTCTGAATCTAAAAAATTCTAAGTAAAAAAAAAAAGAAATATCACTACAAATATTGTTTTTCTAATAGGAAAGTTCACGACTAACGTAACTTCATCATCTTCATTTCGTATTTCGAAAATCTCACATGTAAATTTTTTGTTTTAAGTATGTTTTAAGTCATTTCAAGACACACAAAAAAAAAAATAGAGTTAAAAAAAATTAAGTACAAAAAAGGGGGACAGTTGGGGGCGGGGGCATTGGGCTCCTTGAAGGTTAGGTCATGGATGACCAAGGGTTGTTGCATCATTGTTGTATCATTGTTTTATTATACGACTTTATTAATTTCAACTTTATACATACCCCAATACTTAACAATATTTTCAAAAAGACAAAAAATTTATTCATATTATTTTCGAAGACTTGAATATTAAGTATTATAATAACTGGACATTGCTTTTATTCAACGATGATCGAATATTTGCTAATCATGTCCTGACAGGAATATGTAGGTCATTCACCTAAAAGCGTTGGATACCTGTCTGGACGGCCGGTGTGTAGCATTGGCAATATTTAAGGCCTCAGAATTATGTTGAAAATCCAGTCTTATATTGGATCTGGTTGCTATGGCTGATTGCTAGGACCTTCATGGCTATGTGCAAAAAGAGATGTACCCTCTTTTCATCTGACATTTTATTAGGACAAGTCTCAGGTGCATCCTCTGTAGTATAGGCAAGCTTTAATGCCTAAATAAGGATTTAATCACTGTTGTATATGAAAGCTTTAATGCCCAAATAAGGGTGTAATCGTAGTCTATTGTATTGCACAGTACTCATAATATCTGTTCAAAATGTTGACGGTAATTTCTTTTTTTACTCGAAAATAATAGGTTAGCTCTTACAAAACAAGTTTCTCAACTGTTTGGATGACATTTTAAGCTGATTCCTTGTTAAAATATTGTTGACCTTAACCTTAATGATTATTGATTAGAACTAAACTAATGTATCTCAAATCAGGCAGCAAAGTCAGTCAACTATGGTGCCGTACCCCAGAGAATAAACTTTTCAAAAGGGACCTGTGTGTGACGTCATTCATCATCATGTGAGCGAAAATACAGTTTTTTGTCCAAAAGTGATTTTATTTTAAATATCACGTTTTGTCAAATACAAAAGAAACTAGAAACAGAAATTTCCATCAAAATGGGCCTTTATGTGACGTTCGATATTTATGTGAACGTCACTATGTGACGTTCGAGTACTGTACTAGCAGCAAAGGAAAAAAAATGGAAAAGGATACCTCCCTGTTGTTCAAGCCAATCAATTTTTCTCGTTGTCCAAGCCAAGGGACTGTAAGTTTCCTGTGTATTGTTTTCATACAAGGCAATTCCAATGGCTTATGGAATTGCAAATGATATATGGAAATACAAATATCATGTGTCATGATTGTATATAAATATACGATCCAATATAAATTTACCTAATTTTTGAGTCCCTCCGTGATCTTCAATGCTGGACTAATATAGTCCACACGGCAACCAACCTCTTTGGAATGATCATACACCTCGAAAACAATGGTCACGTGCTGCTCACGTAAACCTGATCCTCGGATAAAATCCAGCCTCATGTATACCAGTGGACATGTGTCAAGAGTACCAAGTGTGGCGGAACTGTGTCAGGAAGTCAGTAGCCCCTTGTCCACATTAGCCTTCAGCTGGATATTCGGTATAGTCTTCAGGGTCATCCTCAGGGTCGTCTTCATCTTCATTGTCATCTTCACCATCTGATTCAGAGTCGTCTTCTTCAGGTTCCTTCTGACAATCGAGGCTGTTCCTTATTGGATAGTAAATACACAATCCCAAAAATCCACAAGCCATTGAATAGATTCCATTTGACATTCTATACAAGAACAAATATTCTCTTAAATAGAACTCCTCAATGGCGCGATCACACCCTTTCGTGTAGGTAGTTGAGGGTCTAGGGTCATTTACACAGCTGCTTCTCTCTCCAGGTAAGTTCACTGATTGTGTTGGTTTCTGTAACTTACAGCATGATTGGGGCACTTCATGAGGTTTAAACTTACAGTTCAGAACTTCAAATGGAACGAACCAATTAATTGATTCGTCTGAACTAATGCCACAACATTTGAACGTTGTTTGGATGTCGTCAAGAAGATTAGACGTCGTGCTGTTGTAATTTTTTATTAATGACTCGATATAAGAGCGACTTTGTAAGTTATCTGGGGTTAGAAACTTTAAGGATAAGGTTACTGATACAAACATTATAAAAGGAGATACTATCAAAATATCTGCTGTACTATTTCTATAGTATCCATACCACAGATATCCTATTGAAAATGTAAGAATAAACGAATATAGTGTATACCATCCAAAGACATTAAATGCAATATTAATGTTGTGGCTTTTAAGAAAACACATTGGAATAAATGCGTTTATAAAGTTAGTTAGGATTGCAGGAACAGTTATCCATTTTATAAAACAAAGGGTTATGTTGGTGCACATATCGTAACTAATTAGCACTTCTTATGACTCGTGTCACTTACCCATAACCTAACAAAAAATAAAACTAATTTTTAAATTTTTAGGTATTTTGTTAGTTTGAATGAAAAGATTAAACTTATTGCTCAGATATCATAAATATTTTTGCAGTTTACATAATAACTTTAGCGATTTTAAACTGAAAAATCAAACGTATAAAAAAATTAAATTTTTTGGTCTGGCAATACTTATTAATTCCCACGTTGGGTAGTTAGAATCTAACCAAAATAAAACTAATTTTAAAATTTTAAGGTATTTTTCTAGCTTTAATTGAAAGATTCAAACTATTGCTCGAATACCATGGATATTTTTTTGCATTTTACACAAGCTGCAAAGAACGCATAAGGACAAAATTAAAAATTATATTCAGAAGTCCAAAAAGATGGCAACAATGCAGGCTGATCTTTGTAAATTGAGAAACATTTTACAAATGTTTTACCGGGATTACGAAAAATATTCAAAATTTGAGATTAAAATTCTCTTTGAAAGAGTGGATGTTGTTGAAAAGTCGGCTAGAAATGCTTTTGCAAAAATTCATTGTAATATCTAAAAAAAATGTTGCATGTTTAATGAAAAGCTTGCCAGGTATGGACCGGCAACTGTGGAACAGTTTACAGATTTAATGGGAAATATTAGACATCACTGTGAATATATGGAGGCATAATTGTCCTTTACTTAGTTTCAGCTTTATTCGATGATCGAGCCTTTGTGTACTAACTACATCCAACGACTGTGACGTCATTGATCAATATTGTATACAAAAAATCACGTTTTTCGTAAAAAATTGATTCTATTAAAAAAAAAATTAAGTACAAATGGCACAAAATCCGCTCTTTCAAGGAGAATTTTAATCTGGAATTTTGAATATTTTTCGTAATCCCGGTAAAACATTCGTAAAATGTTTCTCAATTTACAAAGATCAGCCTGTATTGTTGCCATCTTTTTGGGATTCTGAATATAATTTTTTATTTTGTCCTTATGCGTTCTTTGCAGCTTGTGTAAACTGGTATTCGAGCATGGTTTGAATCTTTCAATTAAAGCTAGAAAAATACCTTAAAATTTTAAAATTAGTTTTATTTTTGGTTAGATTCTAACTACCCAACGTGGGATTTAATAAGTATTTCCAGACCAAAAAAATTAATTTTCTTATACACTTTATTTTTCAGTTTAAAATCGCTAAAGTTATTATGTAAACTGCAAAAATATTTATGATATCTGAACAATAAGTTTAATCTTTTCATTCAAACTAACAAAATGCCTGAAAATTTAAAAATTAGTTTTATTTTTTGTTAGGTTATGGGTAAGTGATACGAGCCTTAAGAAGTGCTAATTAGTTACGATATCTGCACCAACATAACCCTTTGTTTAATAAAATGGATAACTGTTCCTGCAATACTAACTAACCTTATAAGCGCATTTATTCCAATGTGTTTTCTTAAAAGCCACAACATTAATATTGTATTTAATGTCTTTGGATAGTATACACTATATTCGTTTATTCTTACATTTTCAATAGGATATCTGTGGATGGATACTATAGAAATAGCACAGCGGATATTTTGATAGTATCTCCTTTTATAATATTTGTATCAGTAACCTTATCCTTAATGTTTCTAACCCCAGATAACTTACAAAGTCGCTCTTATATCGAGTCATTAATAAAAAATTACAACAGCACGACATCTAATCTTCTTGACGACATCCAAACAACGTTCAAATGTTGTGGCATTAGTTCAGACGAATCAATTCATTGGTTCATTCCATTTGAAGTTCTGAACTGCAAGTTTGAACCTCATGAAGTGCCCCAATGATGCTGTAAGTTACAGAAACCAACACAATCAGTGAACTTACCTGGAGAGAGAAGCAGCTGCGTAAAAGTAGTTGAAGGTCTACCTTCAACTGCCTACACAAAAGGTTGTGATCGCGCCATTGAGGAGTTCTATATAAGAAAATATTTGTTCTTGTATAGAATGTCAAATGGAATCTATTCAATGGCTTGTGGATTTTTGGGATTGTGTATTTACTATCCAATAAGGAACAGCCTCGATTATCAGAAGGAACCTGAAGAAGACGACTCTGAATCAAATGGTAAAGATGACAATGAAGATGAAGACGGCCCTGAGGATGTGGACAAGGGGCTACTGACTTCCTGGCACAGTTCCGCCACCCTTGGTACTATTGACACACGCCCACTGGTATGCATGAGGCTGGATTTTATCCGAGGATCAGGTTTACGTGAGCAGCGCGTGACCATTGTTTTCGAGGTGTATGATCATTCCAAAGAGGTTGGTTGTCGTGTGGACTATATTAGTCCAGCATTGAAGATCACGGAGGGACTCAAAAATTAGGTAGATTTATATTGGATTGTATATTTATATACAATCATGACACATACTATTTGTATTTCCTTCCAGATATCATTTGCAATTCCATAAGCCATTGAAATTGCCTTGTATGAAAACAATACACAGGAAGCTTACAGTCCCTTGGCTTGGAGAACAAGAAAAATTGAATGGCTTGAACAACAGGGAGGTATCCTTTTCCATTTTTTTCCTTTCCTGCTAGTAGAGCACTCGAACGTCACATAGTGACGTTCACATAAATATCGAACGTCACATAAAGGCCCATTTTGATGGAAATTTCTGTTTCTAGTTTCTTTTATATTTGACAAAACGTGACATTTAAAATAAAATCACTTTTTGGACAAAAAACTGTATTTTCGCTCACATGATGATGAATGACGTCACACACAGGTCACTTTTGAAAAGTTTATTCTCTGGGATACGGCACCATAGTTGACTGACTTTGCTGCCTGATTTGAGATACATTAGTTTAGTTCTAATCAATCATCATTAAGATTAAGGTCAACAATATTTTCACAAGGAATCAGATTAAAATGTCATACAAACAGTTGAGAAAATTATTTTGTAAGAGCTAACCTATTATTTTCGAGTAAAAAAAGAAATTACCCTCAACATTTTGAACAGATATTATGAGTAGTGTACAATACAACAGACTAAGATTACACCCTTATTTGGGCATTAAAACTTTCATATACAACAGTGATTAAATCCTTATCTGGGCATTAAAGCTTACCTATACTACAGAGGATGCACCTGAAACTTGTCCTAATAAAATATCAGATGTAAAGAGGGTACATCTCTTTTTGCATATAGCCATGAAAGTCCTAGCAATCAGCCATAGTAACCAGATCCAATATAAGACTGGATTTTCAACATAATTCAGAGGCCTTAAATATTGCCAATGCTACAGAGGATACACCCATATTTCGACACTATAGCTTGCCTATACAAAACTAAAGCCCTGGCCTACTTACATAACCGGCCGCCCAGACAGGTATCCCACGCTTTTGGGTGAATGACCTACATATTCCTGTAAGGACATGATTAGCAAATATTCGATCATCGTTGAATAAAAGCAATGTCCAGTTATTATAAGACTTAATATTCAAGTCTTGAAAATAATATGAATAAATTTTTCGTCTTTTTGAAAATATTGTTAAGTATTGGGGTATGTATAAAGTTGAAATTAATAAAGTCGTATAATACAACAATGATACAACAATGATGCAACAACCCTTGGTCATCCATGACCTAACCTTCATGGGGCCCAATGCCCCCGCCCCAACTTTCCTCCTTTTTTTGTACTTAATTTTTTTTAACTCTAAATTTTTTTAATTTTTTGTGTCTTGAAATGACATAAAATATACATAAAACAAAAAATTTACATGTGAGATTTTCGAAATACAAAATGAAGATGATGAAGTTACGTTAGTCGTGAACTTTCCTAGTAGAAAAACAATATTTGTAGTGATATTTTCTTTTTTTTTACAAAGAATTTTTTTAGATTCAGAATTTTTAGGCTATTACCAGCTGGTTCTGTCAAATGATTTTTTTTTCGGAAGGCCGCGATATGATAATAGGTTGTGATGATGATAAATTTATAGCCAAGTATTTCCAAAACTTGTGTGATATTACCGAAATCTTCCGTGGTATTATAAAAATCTTATGAGATATTATGAGAATCCTCTTTGGTATTACCAAAATCTTGCAAGATAATAACAAAATTTTGTGTGATATTATAAGAATATTACTTCATATTGACAAAATATTTTCTAGTACTATCAAAACTTGTCTAATATTATTTAAATCTAGAATTGTGCTATCAAAGTCTTATGTGATATTATTAAAATTTTGCAAAGTATTATCAAAATCGTGTGTATCGGTATCGCCTTTCATGGTATCGCCAAGTCCTGTCTAGTATTATTAAAATCTTGTGAGATGTTATGAGAATCCTCTCTGGTGTTATGAAAACTTTATATGGTGTTATCAAAATCTTGCGAGTTATTAAGAAAATCTTGCGGGGAAATATCAAAATCTTAACTGATATTAACAAATTATTTTCTGGAACCACCAAAACTTGTCTAATATTAACAGAATCAAGGATGGTGCTATCCATATCGTATTTGGTATTTTAAAAATTTTGCCAAGTATTACCAAAACCTTGCGTGGTATTATCAAAATCTTGTATGATATTATGAAAATCCTCTTTGGTATTATTAAAATCTTGCTAGGTAATAAAAAAAAATTTATACTTATTACTATAATTATATTACTATATTATTACTATATTATTGTATAAGTAATATACATTACTTATACAAATCTTGCCTGGTGTTGCCCAATCTTGTCTTGTATTATTAAAATCTTTTCATATATTTTTAGAATCCTAAGGTAATAGCAAAGTTTTGTGTTGTATAATTAAATTCTTACCTCGAATTAATAAAATATTTTCTAATACTATCAAAACTTGTATGATATTATCAGAATCTAGAATGCTGCTATATAATCGTATGTGGTATTATCAAAATCTTGCCAAGTATTACCAAAATATTGCGTGATATTACTAAAATATTGTAAAATATTATGCGAATCCTCTTTGGCATTACAAAAATATTGCAAGCTCATAGCAAAATTTTGTGTGGTATTATCAAAATCTTACCTCATATTGGCAGAATACTTACTAGCACTATCAAAACTTGTCTGATATTTATCAAATATAGCTTGGTGCTATCAAAATAGTATCTGATAATATCAAAATTTTGCCAAGTAAACCAAAATCTTGTGTGGTATTATGAAAATCTTGTCCGATATTATCAAACAACTTGAAATGTATTATCAAAATGTTTTCTGGTATTAGAAAATTTTGTCTAGTATTATCAAAATCTTGTGAGATACCAGGAGAATCTTGTCAGATATTATCATTAGTATTATCAAAATCTTTCCAGATACCACGAGAATCTTGTCAGATATTTTCAGAGTCCTCTTTGGCATTACCCAAATCTTGCAAGGAAATAACAAGATTTTGTGTGGTATTATCAAAATCTTACCTCATATTAAAAAAATATTTTCTATTTTTACCAAAACCTGTCTGAAATTATTCAAATCTAGCATGATACTATCCAAAATTGTATATGGTATTTTATCAAAATTTTGTCAAGTATTATCAAAATCTTGTATGGTATTATACAAAATCTTGTATTATATTATCAAATATTTTGCATTGCATTATTAAAATCTTGCTTGGTATTACCAAAGCTTTTCTAGTATTATTCAAATCTTGTCAGACATTATGAGAATCTTCTCTTATATTATCAAAATCTTATTAGGTATTATCGAAATTTTACGGGTTATTAACAAAATCTTGCATGGAAACATCAAAATATTACCTGATATTAACAACATTTTCTGGGGCTACCAAAGTTGTTTGATATTATCAGAATCAAGCTTGATGCTATCAAAATTGTGTCTGACATTATCAAAATTTTGCCAAGCTTTACCAAAACCTTGTGTGGTATTATCAAATGTTGTCAAATATTATGAAAATCCTCTTTGGTATTATTAAAATCTTGCTAGGGAATAACAAAATTTTGTGTGGTATTATCAAAATTTTGTCAAGTCTTACCAAATTCTTGTATGGTATTATCAAAATCTTGTCTCATATTATCGAACATCTTGCATTACATTATCAAAATCTTGCTTGGTATTACCAGATCTTTTCTAGTATTATTCAAATCTTGTCAGATATTATGAGAATCTTCTCTTATATTATCAAAATCTTATGAGGTATAATTAAAATTTTCCGAGTTATTAAAAAAATCTTGCATGAAAACATCAAAATATTACCTGATAGTAACAATATATTTTCTGGAGCTACCAAAAGTTGTCTGATAATATCAGAATCAAGCTTGATGCTATCAAAATTGTGTCTGATATTATCAAAATTTTGCCAAAAATTTGCCAAAGTTTTACCAAAACCTTGTGTGGTATTATCAAAATGTTGTCAAATATTATGAAAATTCTCTTTAGTATTATCAAAATCTTGCAAGGAAATAACAAAATGTTGTGTGGTATTATCAAAATCTTACCTCATATTAACCGAATCCTTTCTTGTACTATCAAAACTTGTCTGATATTAACCAAATCTAGCAAGGTGCTATCAAAATCGTATGTGGTATTATCAAAATCTTGCCAAGTATTATCAAAATCTTGCGTGGTATTATCAGAATCTTGTCAGATATTTTGATAGTCCTCTTTGGCATTACCCAAATCTTTCAAGGAAATAACAAGATTCTGTGTGGTATTATCAAAATCTTACCTCATATTGACAAAATATTTTCTAGTTTTACCAAAACTTGTCTGATATTATCAAAATCTAGCACGGTGCTATCAAAATCGTATGCGATATTATCAAAATTTTGTCAAGTATTACCAAAATGTTGTACAGTATTATCAAAATTTTGTCTGATATTATCAAACATTTTGCATTGTATTATCAAAATCTTGTCTAGTATTATCAAAATCTTATCAGATATTATGAGAATCCTCTCTGGCATTATTTAAATCTTTTATGTTAATATCAAAATATTGCGTGTTCTTAACAAAATCTAATGTAAACCAGTTAAAATCCCTATCATAACCCCAAAATGCGAAGAAAATTTTTTATTGAAACAATTTTACATTCAATATTACACATTATGAATATCATTGAACATCTTCGGACATTTAAATCAGTTCCATAAAATAATTGATCATTTTCTCTCTTGACAGTGTAGGTATTTTTCTTCTCTTAGTTCGTAACTAGTAAAATAATCATTAATCCATTTTGAGTCATACAAAATTTTACAGTGGTGTCATCCAAAGGCTCAATACGCCTATTGAATTTGGTATGATTGGGTTTATTGACTGTATCTGTTGGTATACCATCAGTGGTACTAACAATATTCACATACGCTCTTTTATTCATCTATTCGTCTTTGTATTCCTTGGTGATATTATCTGCCAATGCTCTTTTTATTTTGATTCTATTTTGCTTTTATTACCTTGCAAGATTTTGGTAATACCAAAGAGGATTCTCATAATATCTGACAAGAATTTGATAATACCACGCAAAGTTTCAGTAATATCACACAAGTTTTGAAAATTCTTGGCTAAAAATTTTATCATTATCACAACCTATTATCATATAGCGGCCTTCAAAAAATATCACTTGACAGAACCAGCTACTAATTGCCTAACAATTCTGAGTCCAAAAAAAATCAGTTAAAAAAATAATTTTACTTTCAAACATTATTTTTCAAATAAGAAAATTCACGACTAATATATCCTTATCATCTTAATTATGTATTTTGAAAATATCACAAGAGAATATTGTTTATTTTAAGGATATTTATATATCATTTTAATTCATGAAAAAAAATTAAAGTAAAAAAATAAAATAAAAAAAGTAAAAGTTAAAAAAAACTAAGTACAAAAATGATGGGGGGGGAGGCATTGGGCCCCTTGGAGGTTGGGTTATCGATGACCAAGGGCTGTAGTATCACTTCTTAAAATATATACGGCTTTATTAATTTTAACTTTATGCATGCCCAATGCTAAAAAATATTTTCAAAAAGACAAAAAAATTATTCAGATAATTGTCATGACTTTAATATTAAGCATTATAATGTTTGGTCATTTCTTTTATTCAGTGAAGATCAAATATTTGATTATCATGTCCTGACAGGAATATATAGGTCTTTCAACGAAAAGCGTTGGATACCTGTCTGGGTGGCTGGTTATGTAAGTAGGTCAATGCTCTAGTTTAGTATAAGCAACCTATAGTGTCCAAATCTTGGTGTATCCTTTGGAGTCTTGGCAATATTTAGTGCGTAAGAATTACGTTGAAAATCCAGCCTTATATTGGATTTGGTTGTTATGGCTGGTTGCTAGGACCTACATGGCTGTGTGCAAAAATAGATGTACTCTCTGTAGTTTCATCTGACATTTAAGTAGGACAAATCTCAGGTGTATCTTCTCTAGTATGGGTAAGCTTTAATGCTCAGATAAAGGTGTAATCGCTGTGGTATAGGTAAGCTTTAATGCCCAAATAAGGATTTAGTCATAGGACTATTTAATACTAGACTACTAATATGCTTAGGCCTTAATAATGGGAGACTGAAACACGATTTATACAAAACTTGTGTTTAACAGCACATAACGCAGAAAGAAAATCTTATCAAAACAAGAAATAAGACACACAAAACAAATAGTTATTAATAAAAAAAATATTTTTAAGACTACAGACTCTTTTGTATCAAAATTACTGTTTTATCAGAGAAGGTTGACCAGGATGAAGCTGCCACTGTGACCTAGTAGCAACTTTGTCACATACCTTAAGTCTGAGGAGTATATTCTCATCGGTATCTCTAAGAGGTTGGAGATAAAATTCAACTGTTTTTACCGTAGTAAAGATAAATGAAAGATTTTTTTCTGCATAGTATTTTGAGTTGGAAAGTAAAAATTATCTTGCATAACAATTGAAAAAAATTATCTCCAAAGCCTTAGACTATCCAAACTACATTCCTTAGTTTGTCATTATTTCTACAAATTAAATTAGAATATATTTCACAGGAAGGTTCGTATAATATGACTGAACCGTCTTATTCTGCGTATACTTTAAAAATAAAAATTATTGTATATTTTCTCGAAATTAATTTTTTGAATGAAGGTATGTCACTGGAAATATGAGATCATCGTTGAGAATTAGATTACAGTTCCAGCAGTGGGGTCATTTCAGGTTTAAAGACATCCCTAGGTGTTACTCCTTTTTTTCCAATGGTCTAACGGTGCAAGAAGAAGGCTTAACAGCGCATCGCTGTTTCTGAGACCAGGTGACGCAATTTCGTTTCAGTATTGGTAAGATTCCCAGGATTGCCTGTGTTTCAGTATTTTTTTTATCACGGCTTTTAAAGGCATCCCTAGGAAATTAGCATGGGATTTTAAAAGCATCCCTAGGAAAAAATAGCATAGGATTTTAAAGATATTCATAGTAGTTTCCCATAGAATTCCCATTACAGCCCTCTCACGTCAGCCCCCTGATGACAACCCCCTGACGTCACATCCTCACACTTTAAATAGGTCCATAGGAAAAATAGCAAAGGATTTTAAATGACCTGAGATAGGGAAAACAGCATGGGATTTCAACGGGAGCCTTTTGCGTCAAGACAGCCCTGGCAAGATTCCGACACCATGCCCTGTTTCTACCGGTCGGCTGACAAGATTCTGACAACATGCCCTGGAGGGACTATCTGGTTCCAGGCGTTCCAATATTTTTTATATGGTTAATCTGAGTGTGGTCGGTAAAATACACAAGTAGCAATAAATGGAGTCCATCGCACCTGGGGATTGCGGTCACCGGTTTCCAGGTGTAATATGCTTGACGCAATCTTATTTTAGATGATGAGTTCCCACGCCAGACCCCTCAGGACTTCAATGACGTCGAACGACTTAACCCTTTTTAAACCATCCGGTATAACATGGATGCCGCAATTTTATGTAGCCTATAGACGGGACCCGTGGGGAATCCCCACTTGTAACTGAACGACAGCACATACCTTACACAATGGCAGTTCACATCTTACGCACTGACGGGGCACGCATCACTGTCATATAACACTTTTTTGACATTTTATTTTTAGCCAAAAAGTTCAAAGCGTTTCTTTCTTTATTTCTTTGTCCTCGCTGGGACTCGAAAGGTCCATTCCCTTCCAATGAGACAGCACCCCAAGCAAGAGGACTAAACTGCTATACTCTATGTTTTGTCCTAGCCATTATGTTCTAGAAATAACACATTCCTGTGACGTCATAAGACACACCTCTGTCTATTCCATGACACATCTGTCAGGATTCCGAGCTCGTACTGGTCTTGTCATGACTAGGTGTAACATCGATGATGCAAAACGCACAGAGGGAATATTTTTTTTAGACAAAATTGCTCTTAATGTATTTTTTAGCGATAAAGACGGAACGGATGCTTAAATTGCGTAGACAGCATGGCTGTCCTAAACAATAAATCTTAAAAGCTTATTGTAAATAAAAGTTTTATTAATTCAAAAAAAATTAAAAAAAATATTAAAAAAAATAAAAAAGTTAAAAAACACAACAAACAAGAAATAAAACCTGAAAAACATGAAAAATTAAAAAAAAAGCGACAAAGAAAAACCAAAACATGAAAAAACGTGACATAAGATAAAATATAAACAATAACATGCTAATATTAAAGAAAAATGAGGGGGGGGGGCAGGTCCAAGCAAGGAAGTCCAGAGGAGGGGGTGTTATCAGAGGTAAATTTGTAGGCACTATTGAGGTATTTCTGAGAGCCCTTAACCAAAAATACAGTGCTTTTAAGACCAAACTATGGGAACGTAAAATCCAAAACATGCAAAAACCTGACATAGGATAAAATATAAACAACAACATGCGTAAATTAAAGAAGGATAGGACGGCAAGGTCTAAGCAAGTATTTCAAGAGGGCGGGGTTGATATTAGAGTTAAATTTAAGCCATATTAAGAGCTTTCAACGAAAATGTCCTCGTTTCTTTCAGCCAAGACAATGAATATTTCACACCATCATGACAATACACCCCACCCTCCCCCTAGCAGTCATTTCTAGAGATTGGTGTTGATATCAGAGCTAAATTTAAAACAGATTAAGAGTTTTTAACGAAACTGCATCGTTTCTTTGACTTGGATGTTAGATTTCATTCCCCACTCTCCCGAAAAAATTTTTTTTAACACCTCCCACCTTATCTTTAAGCCTTAGAGAATGCTAGTCCAAGGCAATGCTTCCCACTCTGGCAATGTATGGATGACATACGGAAACCTCTGACACTCTCATTATTCCAAAGGCATTAACAGATACTTTTCATAATAAAAATATGCTTTTCAATCCATTGATTTATGTTTTAGCAATCCAAACTCAACATGATGCCCCCATGGCAATTCACACCACCGAGGCAAACTATGGATGGCATACGGCACCCTCTGGCGCTCTCAGTATTCCAAAGGCATTTACAGATATTTTCAAAATAAAAATTTACTTTTAAACCAATTTATTTATGTTTTAGCAATCCACCCTCAACATGATGCCCCCATAACAATTCACACCACCTTGGCAAACTATGGATGGCATACGGCACCTTCTGGCACTCCAATTGTTCCAAAGGCATTTACAGATATTTTCATAATATAAATATGCTTTAAAATCCGTTAATTTATGTTATAGCAATCCACCTTAAACATGTTGTACCCCATGACAGTTCACACCACCGTGGCAAAATATAGATGGCATACAGCACCCTCTGGCACTCTCATTATTCCAAAAACATTTAAAGATATTTTTATAATGAAAATATACTTTAAATCCGAGGAACTCGGCTTTTTGTTGTCAGAACGTGATACTCCATGCAATTCACGCCACAATGTCACAGTGTCAGGTTATATTTCCTATTGCTATTATTTTCCGACAATTCCCAGTCCTATGCCATACCATTAAAGGCCCCCTACCAACCTTTTTTAATGTGGTATCGTGGTTTATCCTGTCAGTATTACCTCAGCTGAAATTTCAAAGTCCATTTTGGAAATTATTCATGGGAAACGGATGATTTGGGATATTTATATAGTGTTGTGTCGTGGCTTATCTTATCAGTGTCATCTCTGTTGACGTTTCAAAGTGTATTTTGGCATTTTTTTTTTGTTTGAAACGCATGACTTAGGATATTTTTTCTACTGCTGTGTCGTAATTTATCTTGTCAGTGTTATCTCTGTTGGTGTTTAAAAGTGAATTTTGTTGGGTTTTTTTTCGTAGGAAAAGTATGACTTGGGATATTTTTGTAGTGTTGTGTCGTGGTTTGTCTTGTCAGTGTTGGCTCGGTTGATGTTTGAAAGTACATTATCGAATTTATTCGTGGGAAACGTATGACTTGGGATATTTTTAAAGTGTTATTTCGTGATTTATCTTGTCAGTGTTACCCCTGTTGATGTTTCAAAGTGCATTTTGGAAGTTTTTTTTTAAACATATGACTCAAGATATTTTTCTAGTGTTCTGTCAGGGTTTATCTTCTCAGTGTTACAATCTGTTGATGTTTCAAAGTATATTTTGGATTTTTTTTTTAAACGCATGACTTTGGATATTTTTCTGGTGCTGTGTTTTGATTTATCTTATCAGTGTTAGCTCTGTTGATGTTTCAAAGTGCATTATGGGATTTTTTCGACTGAAACGCATGACTTGGAATATTTCTATAGAGTTGTGTCGTGGTTTGTTTTCTCAGTGTTACATTCTGTTGATGTTTCAAAGTTCATTTTCGATTTTTTTTTTCATAAAAAATATATGGATTATATCCAAGGATTATATCCTTGGGATATAAGAAATATCCCAAGTTATGCGTTTCAAACGAAAAAATTCCAAAATGTACTTTGAAACATCAACAGAATGTAACACGGAGAAGACAAACCACGACACCACACAAGAAAAATATCTTGAGTCATGTTTCAAACAAAAAACTTCCAAAATGCACATTGAAAAAATCAACAAAGGTAACACAGAAAAGATAAACCACGACACAACACTATAAAAATATCCCAAGTCATACGTATCCCACGAATAAATTCCATACACTGAAAAATCCACAGAGCTTACACTGACAAGATAAACCATGACACAACACTACAAAAATATCCGACGCCATACGTTTCCTACGAAAAAAAAACACATCAACGGAGCTTACACTGACAAGATAAATCACGACATAAGACTATAAAAATATCCCAAGTCAGAGCTGACAGTGACAAGATAAATCGCAACACAGCGCTAGAAAAATATCCTAAGTCATGCATTTCAAACGAAAAAAATCCCAAAATGAACTTTGAAACGTCAACAGAGATAACACTGATAAGATAAACCACAAAAATATCCCAAGCCATACGTTTTCGACGAATAAATTCGAAAATGCACTTCAACTGAGGTAACACTGACAGGATAAACCATGACACCATATTACCAAATCTTGGTAAAGGGCCTGTAAAGGTGTGGCATTGGGCGGGGAATTGTCCAAAAATAGTAGCAAAGGGAAATATAACCTGACACTGTGACACTGTCACGTGTATTGCATTGATATAGTAAAGAACGACATTAAGCCCATGTTAACTGAAATATAAATAGGGATTATGTAATTTTCATTGGTATCTTGGCTGTAGAGATGGCTGAAACCTAGTAAAGAACGATCCATGGCACATATTAGACTAAGTTAGCCGACTGACTCTCTAGAGTTTGTCTCTTACTATTCCAAACAAGAAAAAGCCATAGACTTTTTTCTGTTTGTTACATTATATCCAGGTCGCTGTGGTAGCTAGCAACCTACTAAGAGACGATCACGCCCCATAGTAAAAACTAAAGTAACCCATAACTCCTGAAAAAGATTCAGGTAAAAACAAGAAGTACACTAGTAGAACTGTCTTGTCCAAAATCTCTATATAGTAATTACATTAAAGAACGAACTTTAATCCACAGTTTATATTAAAGGACAATCATTAGAAAACACACCATTGCATATATTGGACTGAGTTAGCAGTGTTATCCGGGTTGCAGTGGTAGCTAGCAACCTAGTAAGAGACAATCACTTCCAATTTTAAGAAATATAAAAATTAATAACTCCTAATAAAAAGTCAGATCAAAGCAAAAAGTACACCATTACAAGCACCCTGTCTGAAACCCCTATATAGGAAACTTTCTGTCCCCTGGCTTGAATAGGAAGGGAAATATATTGACTTGCAAATCAACGAAAGTGGAGGCTACTACAACATTCTACCTAAACGGCATATAATTTTCTTTCTTCTGTCTTTCTTTTCCACAGATAGCTTGGCACTAGAACATCGTAGAGAGTTGTTTAATGACTCATTTTAAAGGAAATTAATTGGGTTAAAAATCTTCTATAACTAAAACAAATTATTTTTAAAACAGAATAAATTTTTCCACTAAAAACTGCATAATTGTTGTCGTTTCATACTGCAGTCTTTTCAAAGATATTTGATTTTTGTACATAAATCATAATCGTATACCAGCGGTAAGATTTGAACCCAGTCCTGGAGACTTGTGACTGTTGGCTAACACCAGCACCCTGGACCATTCGGCCACGCTTCCTCTCATAACTATATATGTGAATTCGGGTTGTAGCAGTAGCTAGCAACCTAGTAAGAGACGATCAGTCCGATGCTAAGAAATATAAAAACCCAGATCTTTTAAATAATAGATTCAAATCAAAACAAAACTACATAATTAGAACCACCTTGTCCAAAACCCTACTAGATAAATAATCGATGTCGTCATAGTTTTATTGGAGCTCTGGCGTGAATTGAAAAACACGATATTATGTTGTTATTTCTGAAAACGTCATTAAATAGTATCATTAAGCCATGACGTCATAAAATAAAATCTGCGCCATGACGTCATGATTACTATATAAAAAGTCAAAAGATAAAATGGTCTCATTCATGGTTACATAATGGTTAAATTGAAGCAAGCTACACGCAAGTCAAAAAAACAGTACTACACAAAAAACGGAGATAGCATCTTGAAAAGAGAAAAGCAAAGGTATTCAACCTACCAGGCGTATCGAGAAGTAAAAATGGAGAAAGGAAAACAAAACATCAACTAGTGTTATGAAAATAATGAATTTTATAGAAATATAAAAATTGAGAGAGCAAAAACAAAACAGCAAGGAGTGTTAATGCAATGATGAAGATTCATGCAAAAACAAATACAGAGATTGCATCTTGAAAAGAGAAAAGCAAAGGTATTCAACCGACCAGACGTATCGAGAAGTAAAAATTAAGAGAGTAAAACAAAACAGCAAGGAGTTTTATCACAACAATGAAGTTTATAGAAATGCAAAAATTTAGAGAGCAAAACAAAACAGCAATGAGTGCAATCACAATGGTGAATATTATAGACATGCAAAAATTGATGGTTAAAAGCAGCGTTATTATAATGTTGAAGTTTATAGACATGCAGAAACTGAGACATTCAAACAAAAGAGCAAGTATTGGTATGATAATGATAAAGATTACCGAGTCAAACATAAGAAAAAAATTGCTACCAGAATAATGGGTAGATACTGGGGTGACAAAAGCTATAATGAAAAAAATAAATTTTTACATTAAATTATAATAAGGAACGAACTCTTGCCTTTACTATCTTGCATAGGCAACTTAACTATAGCATAGGCTTTTACGGAGAGTCAAACCCCAGTAACCCGCCTGACAAGCGGGTATGCTTGTCACATACTCAGAGTACTATTGGAAACCTATGAAAAATATGTTACATATAAGATATGATAATAAACTCCTTAACACTAAACAAATTATATAAGCAATCGGTCTGGCTAATTATAAATGGGAATTATGTAAGTTTCATCAGTGGCACGGCTGTAGAGATGGCTGAAACTTAGTAAAGAACAAGCCATGGCACATATTGATTCCATGAAATTCGTCTCTTACTATTCAAACTAATAAAAGCCGTAGGCTTTTTCCTGTTTGTAATTTTCTGGGTTGCAGCTGTAGCTAGCAACCTAGTAAGAGGCGAACACGTCCAATGTTAAGAAATATAATAACCCATAGCTCCTAAAAAAAGAGTCAGATCACAACAAAAAGTACACAATTAGAACCGCCTTGTCAGAAACCCCAGTATAGGAAACTTTCTGTCCCTTGGCTTGAACAACAAGGGAAATATATTGGCTTGAAAATCAAGAAAAGTGGCAGCACCTACAACATTCTGCGTAAACGGGATATTTTCTTCTCTTTTTTTCTTTCTTTCTTTTCCACAGATAGCTTGGCAATGGAACATCGTAGAGAGTTGTTCAATAGCTAATTTTAAAGAAAATTAAATGGGTTAGAAATCTTTAGTAACTAAAATAAATTATTTCTAAGAGAGAATTAATTTTTCCAATAAAAACTGCATTTTTGATGTCTTTTCATACTGCAGTCTTTTCAAAGATATTTGATTTTTGTATTATTTATAATAAAGAACGAACGGTTGCAATAGTAAATGACATTATATTAAACATCTAGTAAGCTCACTATAAATTTGGATTACGTAACCTTCATCTGTTTTACGGTCGTAGTTACATAAAGGACCAATATAGTTCACCATAAATGGTGTAGGCGTCTCATACTAGCTAGCAACCTAGTAAGAGTCGATCACACCCCACAGTAAAAAATGAAATAGGCCAGACCTCCTAAGACCAGAATCAGGTAAAATCTGGGTTACAGTGGCAGTTCACAGTAAAGAACGATCTCTCTCCCATAGTAACTGATATATGGTTTTTCCAGGTGCAGCTGCAAGTTATCCAGATATTAGCGGTATCTGCGTTGCAGCGGCAGCTGTAAACCGGAGTCTCTTTGCTTAAACAACAAAGAAAATATGTCGGATTGTTATTAAACAAAAACATAGCAAAAAATAAAACTAATTTGAAATTTTGTTTTTATTATGGTAAAGAACGACATCTAGCCCATGTTAACTGAAAAATAAATAGGGATTATGTAATTTCTTACATTAAAGGACGAGCTATAGCCCATAGTAACAGGAATACGGGTTGCAATAGTAGCTTGCAACCTATCCGGGTTGAGGCGGTATATAATAAAGAACGACCTAATAAAGAACTGAGTCTCTTTTTTAAACTTTGAATTTCAGAGATACTACTTTAAATTCAATATATTAAAAATTTTCTCCGACGGGGAATCGAACCTGGGTCTTCTGCATAACAGGCAGGAATAGTTACCACTGTTTACATTAAAGACAATCATTGAAATGAAAAACCATTGCATACATTGGGTTTAGTTAGCTACTTGAGTTAGCGGTTGATGTTCGTCTCTTACTATTTTGAAAAAGAAAAAGCCCTAGGGTTTTTCTGTTAGTAACCAGCTTTATTTTGTTAATTATAGCAAATGCTTATTAGAAACGAAATTCGGTAATGATGTTTTCTAACAACGATTTCTACTAAGCTTCTAACTTTTGGGTTTCTATTTTAATGATATCGTCCCTTACTATATTGCTAGCTACCGTTTAAAATCGGTTTTGTTTTCCTTTTGCATTAAGTGACTCGATACGTTTGCAAACAGACAAATAAGAAGAGACAATTGTGTAAAATGGGAGATTCTAACAATGTAAGAAAGGATATGAAATATGGATATGGAAGTCGATTAGGTGTGAGGCTCGAGAGGTGTGAGAAATGCAATGAAGTGCTAATTCTTGGAAGCCATGTCCAAATGGAAGGAAAGTCTTACTGTTATGTTCCATGCGGTGTTTCACTTTTAAGGAAATTACACAAAGGATCGATACAGTTCATTATAAATGGAGACTAGGTAATTCTCATCGGATATAGCTGAAACCTAGTAAAGGACAAACCACGGCACATAGTAACTAAAATTTACGATAGGACAAGCATCGTCTCTTGCTATACCAACTAAGAAAAAGCAATAGGCTTTTTGCTGTTTGTAATTTAGGTTGCAGTGGTAGCTTGCAACCTAGTGACAGAAGATCATGTCCCTTACTAAGAAATACAGTAGCCTATATCTCTTAAAACTAGTATCAGATAAATAAACGAAGTACAATATTAGAACTGCATTGTCCAATACCCCTATATAGGAAACTAACTGCCACTAGGCTCGAAAAACAAGGAAAATATTTTCGTGTAAAAATCAAGAAAAGTGGCTGGAACCCCGATATTCCGCATCGACAGCAGGTTTGTTTTTCCGTTTTTTTTCTTTTAGATAAACCACTATAAAAAGCGTTATTTCGTTTTGTTGTAACTGTGCCACCACCTGCTGCAACAGGTGTAAAAGTGCTTTCAAACTCATTTTCTGCTTTAAAGGAATCAACAGATTGGGTTTTACCTTCATACCAAAGCATATTAGGAGCTGCACTTCGACTATAGTCATCTGAAAATTCTAAAAAAAATTTAACAGCAGTCGTTATACCTAAATAATCAATACTCAATGCATATTCCATTGATAATATATTCAGCATTACTGAACAAACTAAATCTATTATTTGTTAAAGTAGCTTCATCATTGTTTCACATATGTGTTCTATCCAATCGTGTTATTTTCACTTTTGTAAAAAGGTAACTGTCACTTTGTAGAACCCAAGATTCCACATCTATTAAAATGAAATTATAATTTAATTGTTGATATACATTCTAATTGTTTTCTCTAATTTCTGTATATTCATATTTGGTTGTAGAATCATCAACAATAGACTTTTCAAATATTTCTCAATAAGGAGCAACATCTTGATTCACTGTCATTTATATACGGAAGAAATTATTAAATAAACGATAAAAGATTTTCAAACAGAGGGGGTGGATAATATTAATGAACAAACTATATCTAACATAAAGGGTCGATATAGTCCATCATAAATTGTGTCAGTCAAGAGGATCTTATGCAGTAGCTATTAATAGAAGTTTTGTTTAGACTTTAAAAATACAAATGTGTAAAACTGCCCTTGGCAGGAATTGAACCTGCGACCTACGGAGTAGAATTCCATCACATTATACACTGCGCCAGGCAGGCTTTCAAGGACACAATTACATTCAGGAATGAACTGTAACCCATAATAACTGAAATATTAAATCAAACGGTTCGTGGTCATAATAAAGAGCTGTGTAATAGTTCATTTTAACTGAAATTGCTGTATACAGAAACCTTTTGTAATTAACAAAATTAATTATTATTATAAATTATTTTTTTACGATATGGTAAAGAACTGACTCTAGGCCATAGTAACTAATTTAATTTTGAAAAGAATTATATTTAAAGACGATTATTAGAAGAAATATAATATAATAAGGGGTTTTTTAGAATACAGAGCTTAGACAGTAGAGTTTTAACAAAATATCTGATTGGGCAATTGAATATAGAGTAAATCCTGAAGATTTTAAATAAAGCAATTTTAGTTCAGAGATCGCTAAAATTATTATGTAAACTGCAAAAATATTTACAGCATCTGAGCAATAATTTAATTTTTTTAATTAAAACTAGAAAAATACCTGAAAATTTGGAAATTAGTTTTGTTTTTCAAACAGTTCACGGTAAAAACTGTATAGTTAGAGAGACTCGTCTCAATAGTAATAGCCGAAAATCTATAAAACGAAATTTTGATACCAATAGCCTAGATTCATCAAAAGAATGGGATTTCTATAGAAATAATATGAAATAAGCTATCTTGAGGATGTGCTTGGCAAGAACGGTTTTAAGTATTAAAGCAGATGTAAAGAAAACGGGTGGAAATAACAATTAAAAATATTTGACCTCGACGTGATTTGAACACGCAACCTTCTGATCTGGAGTCAGACGCGCTAACCCTTACGCCACGAAGTCTTGTATGGATTCATGGGAGAAATTATATATGCTAAACATTGTTATCACGTGTACTGCAATAGCATTGTAAAAGCAAGAATGTTGTAACTGACGCCCCTAGTCAAAATTCAGTTACGAACCCTACTAGAGTTATTTCTTACGAGCTTTCTAATGGTGCAGTTTATTTTTTTTTGTACGATTCCTCCCGACGGAGTAAATAAAAAATTTAACTTTATCGTAAGTGCATTTTTTTCACTTTTGTGAAAGCAAAAATTGTCGTAACTAACCGGATGATTAATTTTCCTAAGGATCAATTTCGAGAAATTGAGACATGCCAGTCCTCACACTCGACGAATAAAAATAATTCCAAGAAAAATGGTCGGGTGTACCAAACCCTGGCTAAAATAGTAGGACGACAAAGGGTTTGGCCACCCTGTCCAAGGGAGAAAAAAAATATGACTGTGGTGACAATAGGAATGGGCGTAGCCACCTATCGGCAAGATTGTCGACAAGATGTTTCTCCTCAATGGAAAATAAAAACTTGGTATTGTATTTCTGATTGACAAGTTTATGTGATTTTTGGTTTTCATAGTTATCTCATCTCTCCACGATGTTCCAGTGCCAAGCTATCTGTGGAAAAGAAAAAAATAGAGAGAAAAAAGATGCCGTTTAGGCAAAATGCTGAAGTAGCTGCCACTTTTCTTGATTTTCAAGCCAATATATTTCCCTTGCTGTTAAAGCCAAGGAACAGAAAGTTACCTATATAGGAGTTTCAAACAAGACGGTTCTAATGGTGTACTTTTTGTTTTGACCTGACTCTATTTTTGGGAGTTATGGGTTATTGTATTTCTTAACATTGTAAGTGATCGTCCCTTATTGTGAAAGAAAAGAGAAAGAAAAAAAAGACGCCGTTTAGGCAGAATGCTGTTGTAGCTGCCACTTTTCCTGATTTTCATGCCAATATATTTCCCTTGCTTAGATATTTTTGGAGACCACACTGCCTTTCCATGACGATAAATAAAAGTTCCGATAAATCACTTTCGACTATTAAAAAGGGCATCAGCCCTTTTCTATTTTCAATCGATAGAGCCCTTTTCGAAGTTCCCACGACAACTCCTTCGATACGAAGTCCCCTGGTCTAAACAACAACAACAACAAAAAATAATAAATTATACCCACATCGATCTTTACTATAAAAATGTCAAGCCTTCCAATGACTTTCGACTATTAAAAAGGGCACTAAGCCTTTCGATGTCCAATCGAATGAGCTCTTTTGGGAAGGACATTGCTTTCTATAAACACTTTATATGCCCCCAGGGTATAAATTACAACCCTTACCCTAAGGTCATTCTCAAAGTCCTAATTTCCAGAACTTTCTATTACTTTGAACAAAATGACTATCTGAAAATTTTGATTGGATGTGTTTGGAGGAATGGTGTGCGCGAGAGAGAGGTTAGTTACGCTCCAATGATTATCGACTATTACAAAGGGCACTAGCCCTCTCAATTTCGGATTGAATGAGCCCCTTTTGAAGGTTTACGACAACTCTTTCTATAAAATACAATATACCCCCAGGGTATAAACTACAACCTTTGCCCTTGGGGCTCTCAGGGGTTCGTCATCCTTAAATACATAATTTCCAGAACTTTCAACTATGTTGAACAAAATTGCTATCTCTAAACTTTGATTGAATATTTTTGGGGAAATGGTGGGGATGTGAGGGGGGTTAATTACTCTCCACTTACTTTCGACTATTAAAAAGGGCAATTTCAATTTCCAATCAAATGAGCCCTTTTTGAAATTTCTATAACAACTTTCAATATAAACTTTAATGCCCCCAGGGCATAATTTACAACCCTTGTACTATGGGCTCAGAGGGGGTTATCATCCTAAAAGACCTAATTTCACGATTTTTCAACTTCGTTGAACAATATGGATATCTCAAAATTTTGATTGGATGTTTTTGGAAAAATGGTTGGCGTGAGAGGGGTGTTAGTTGCTATCCAATCACTTTCAACTATTAAAAAAGGCACTAGCCCTTTCAATTTCCAATTGAATGAGCCCTTTTGAAGTTTCCACCACAACGCTTTTAATAAAAACTTTATATGCCCCCAGGGCATAACTTACAACCCTTCCCCTGATGACTGTGGGGAGAGGGGTTGTCATCCTTAACGACCTAATTTCCAAAACTTTCAACGACGTGGAACAAAATAGTTATATACAAATTTTGATTGGATGTGTTTGGGGAAACGGTGGGCGTAAGAGGGGGGGGGGGAGTTGTCCTCCGATCACTTTCGACTATTAAAAAGGGTACTAGCCCTTTGAATTTCAAATCTAATGAGCCCTTTTTCAAGTTTCTACGACAAAGATTTCAGTAATAACTTTATCTCTATGTGTATCTATGTGTATTATCTGTATGTGTTGTCATCTCTATGTGTTTGTCGTCTCTGTGTGTGTCTCCTCTCTGTGTGTGTCGTATCTGTGTGTTTGTAGTCTCTTTGAGTGTGTCGTCCCTGTGTATGTGTCGTCTCTGTGTATTTGTCGTCTCTGAGTGTGTTTCGTCTCTGTGTGTGTGTTTTCTCTGTGTGTTTGTCGTCTCTGTGTGTGTGTGTCGTCTCTGTGTTTGTGTCATCTCTGTGTGTTTGGCGTGGCTGTGTGTTTGTCAGCTGTTAGTTTTTGTGGTCTATTTGTGTGTATCAGCTCTGCATTTGTGTCGTCTCTGGTTTATGTTAGGTTAGGTTAGGGGGGTTAGTTGCCCTCAAATCACTTTCGACTATTAAAAAGGGTACTAGCCCTTTGAATTTCAAAGCGAATGAGCCTTTTTTCAAGTTTCTACAACAAAGATTTCAATAAAAACCTTATATGCCCCCAGGGCATAACTTATAATCCTTACCCTGAGGGTTGTGGGGGAGTGTCCTCCTCAAAAATATGTTTTCTATCTGGAAATCAACTACACCGGACAAAATGGCTATCGCAAAATTTTGATTGGATGTGTTTGGGGAAATAATGGGCGTGGGGGGGGGGGGGGCTAGTTGCCCTCCAATCACTTTCGACTATTAAAAAGAGCACTAGCCCTTTGAATTTCGAATCGAACGAGCATTTTTTAAAGTTTCTACGACAATGCCTTCTCTAAACACCTTATATGCCCCAAGGGCATAACTTAAAACCCCCGCCCTGAGCGTTGTGGGGGAGTGTCATTCTCAAAAAAATGTTTTATATCTGGAAATCAACTACGCTGAACAAAATGGCTATCCCAAAATTTGGATTGGATGTGTTTGGGGAAATGATGGGCGTGGGGGGGGGGCTACTTGCCCTCCAATCACTTCGACTATTAAAAAGGGTACTAGCCCTTTGAATTTCCAATCGAATGAGCCTGTTTTGAATTTTCTATGACAAAGCCTTATATAAAAACGTTATATGCCCCCAGGCATAACTTAAAACCCTTGCCCTGAGGGTTGTGGGGGAGTTTCCTCCTCAAAAACATAGTTTCTATCTGGAAATCAACTACGCTGAGCAAAATGGATATCTCAAAATTTTGATTGGATGTGTTTGGGGAGATGATGGGCGTGGAAGGGGGTGGCTAGTTGCCCTCCAATCACTTTCGACTATTAAAAAGGGTACTAGCTCTTTGAATTTCCAATCGAATGAGCCTGTTTTGAAGTTTCTACGACAACGCCTTCTATGAAAACTTTTATGGCCCCGGGGCTTAACTTAAAACCCTTGCCCTGAGCGTTGTATGGGAGTGTCCTCCTCAAAAACATATTTTCTATCTCAAAATCAACTACGCTGAAAAAAATGGCTATCTAAAAATTTTGATTGTATGGGTTTGGAGGAATGATGGGCGTGGGGGTAGGGGGGCTAGTTGCCCTCCAATCACTTCGACTATTAAAAAGGGTACTAGCCCTTTGAATATCCAATTGAATGAGCCTGTTTTGAAGTCTCTACGACAACGCCTTCTATAAAAACCTTATATGCCCCCAAGCATAACTTAAGACCCTTGCCCTGAGGGTTGTGGGGGAGCGTCCTCCTCAAAAGTATATTTTCTATGTGGAAATCAACTACGCCGAACAAAACGGTTATCTAAAACTTTTGATTGGATGTGTTTAGAGGAATGATGGGCGTGGGGGGGGGGGGTAGTTGCCCTCCAATCACTTCGACTATTAAAAAGCGTACTAGCCCTTTGAATTTCCAATCGAATGAGCCTGTTAGGAAGTTTTTACGACAACGCCTTCTATAAAAACCTTATATGCCCCCAGGCAAAACTTAAAACCCTTACCCTGAGGGTTTTGGGGGAGTGTGCTCCTCAAAAACATATTTTCTATCTGGAAATCAACTACGCTGAGCAAAATGGCTATCCCAAATTTTGAATGGATGTGTTTGGGGGAATGATGGGCGTAGGGGGGATGGTTCTAGTTACCCTCCAATCACTTTGGACTATTAAAAAGGGCACTAGCCACTCCAATTTCCAATCGATTGAGCCCTTTTCGAAGTTTCTACGACATCTCCTTGGATGCAAAGTGCCCGGGTATGGAGAAAAAAAAGCCAAAAACACATTGTGCCCACATCCTTCTTTACTTAGGCCGCGCTAGCGCGCTGCTTAGGATATGAAGAAACCGGAGACGATAGTGACGGCAACGTTCTTCTGTTCCAAAGACACAATCACGATGAAATTTCCTACGTCACCACACTTGCCAGCAAGTTATTGTCTATTCCTTCGACTAGTGTGACCGCAGAAAGACTATTTTTGGTGGTAGGCCTGATAGTGACTATGATAGTGACTTACAAAAGAAATGGCCTCAGTCCACACAGAGTGGATAAGTTGATTTTAATTCACGATAACTATAGCCACATCCCGCAGTTCTTCAAAGACTAATGAAATATAAATTAAATATAAGACATGATAATTATTTCGTTATTACACTAAAAAATTATATTAGGAATTTGTCTATTAAAGAAAGAACTATAGCCTATAGTAATTGATTTGTCCAGGTTGCAGCGGTAGCTAGCAACCTAGTAAGAGACGATCACGTCCAACATATTAAAAAAAGATCATTGGAATACCAAACCATTGCATACATTGGACTTAGTTAGCTACTTGATTGTTTGTTCCGGGTTGCAGCGGTTGCTAGGAACCTAGTAAGAGACAATCACGTCTAATGTTAAGAAATAAAAAAACCCATAACTCCTAAAAAAGAAGTCAGATCAAAACAAAAAGTACACCATTAGAACTGCCTTGTTCGAAACCCCTATATAGGGAACTTTCTGTCCCTTGGCTTGAACAGCAAGGGGCATATATTGGCTTGCAAAATTTTGAGATAGCCATTTTGTTGAGCGTAGTTTATTTCCAGATAGAAAAGTTTTTTTTTTGTGGAGGACACCCCCCCCCCCGAGCCCTCAGGGTAAGGGTTTTAAGTTATGCCCTGGGGGCATAAAAGGTTTTTATAGAAAGTTTTGTCGTAGAAACTTCAAAACAGGCTCATTCGATTGGAAATTCAAAGGGCTAGTGTCCTTTTTAATAGTCTAAAGTGATTGGATGGCAACTACCCCCCCCCCCCACACCCATCATTCCCCAAAACACATCCAATAAAAATTTTTAGATAGCCATTTTGTTCAGCGCAGTTGATTTCCAAATAGAAAATATGTTTTTTAGGAGTACACTCCCCCAAAGACATCAGGGCAAGGGTTTTAAGTTATGCCCTGGGAGCATATAAGGTTTTTTATAGAAGGCGTTGTCGTACAAACTTCAAAGGGGGGTCATTCAATTGGAAATTCAAAGAGCTAGTGCCCTATTTAATAGTCGAAAGTGATAGGAGGGAAACTAGCCCCCCCCCAAGCCCATCATTCCCCCAAAGACATCCAATCAAAATTTTTAGAATGGCATTTTATTCAACGTAGTTGAAAGTTTTGGAAATTAGGTCTTTAAGGATGGCCCCCCCCACAGCCCTCAGGGCAAGGGTTGTAAGTTATGCCCTGGGGGCATTAAAAGTTTTGTTGAAAGCCTTGTCGTAGAAACTTCAAAAGGGCTCATTCAATGTGAAATTGAAAGGGCTAGTGCCTTTTTTAATAGTTGAAAGTGATTGGATAGCGACTAACGCCCCTCTCATGCCCACCATTTTCCCAATCACATCGAATTAAAATTTTGAGATATCCATTTTGTTCAACGTTGTTGAATGTTCTGGAATTTTTGTCTTTTAGGATGATAATCCCCTCAGAGCCCTCAGTGCAAGGTTTGTAAGTTATGCCCTGGGGGGATATAAAGTTTTTATTGACAGCGTTGTCGTAGAAACTTCAAAAGGGCTCATTCAATTGGAAATTGAAAGGGCTAGTGCCTTTTTTAATAGTTGAAAGTTATTGGATAGCGACTAACGCCCCTCTCACGCCCACCATTTCCAAACACATCCAATGAAAATTTTGAGATATCCATTTTGTTCAACGTAGTTGAAAGTTCTGAAAATTAGGTCTTTTAGGATGATAATCCCCTCAGAGCCCTCAGTGCAAGGATTGTAAGTTATGCCCTCGGGGCATATAAGGCTTTTATAGAAAGTTGTTGTATATGATTTATAGAATAGATTTTAGTCTTCCTCAAATCCAATTTTTATTTACAAGATATTCTACCTATTCATGCGAGTCACTGGTCTGGACGCTGCGAGTCGCTTTGCTGGACGCTGGCTTCCAGGACGCTGGCTTCCAGATAGAAACTTTGCGAGTCGCTGGCTGGACGCTGGTCTTCTTAATTATTAATCAACAAAAGTAGAAATATGGTAAAAACGAAATGGCTGTGGCATTTCAGAATCCTTGCAGAATAGTTGAAATATCTAAGAGCTATGGTTTTCTAACAGAATTAATAATCAAAATTAGTATTATTTTTATTCCACAAAAATTACTTTTCTTCGAATAAACTCTTTCAGGCAAACATCAGAAGTATATTAGAACTGCGGGATGTGGCTATAGTTATCGTGAATTAAAATCAACTTATCCACTCTGTGTGGACTGAGGCCATTTCTTTTCTAAGTCACTATCATAGTTACTGTCAGGCCTACCACCAAAAATAGTCTTTCTGCACTCACACTAGTCGAAGGAATAGACAATAACTTGCTGGCAAGTGGGGCGACGCAGGAAATTTCATCGTGATTGTGTCTTTGGAACAGAAGAACATTGCCGTCACTGTCGTCTTCGGTTTCTTCATATCCTAAGCAGCGCGCTAGCGCTGCCTAAGTAAAGAACGATGTGGGCACAATGTGTTTTTGGGTTTTTTTTCTCCATACCCGGGCACTTCGCATCGAAGGAGTTGTCGTAGAAACTTCGAAAAGGGCTCAATCGATTGGAAATTAGAGTGGCTAGTGCCCTTTTTAATAGTCAAAAGTGATTGTAGGGCAACTAGAACCATCCCCCCTATGCCCATCATTCCCCCAAACACATCCATTCAAAATTTTGAGATAGCCATTTTGCTCAGCGTAGTTGATTTCCAGATAGAAAATATGTTTTTGAGGAGCATACTCCCCCAAAACCCTCAGGGTAAGGGTTTTAAGTTATGCCTGGGGGCATATAAGGTTTTATAGAAGGCGTTGTCGTAAAAACTTCAAAACAGGCTCAATCGATTGGAAATTCAAAGGGCTAGTACGCTTTTTAATAGTCAAAGTGATTGGAGGGCAACTAGCCCCCCTCCCCACACCCATCATTCCTCTAAACACATCCAATCAAAATTTTGAGATTGCCATTTTGTTCAGCGTAGTTGATTTCCAGATAGAAAATAGATTTTTGAGGAGGACACTCCCCCAAAACCGTAAGGGCAAGGGTTTTAAGTTATGCCTGGGGGAATATAAGGTTTTTATAGAAGGCGTTGTCGTAGAAACTTCAAAACAGGCTCATTCAATTGGATATTCAAAGGGCTAGTACCCTTTTTAATAGTCGAAGTGATTGGAGGGCAACTAGCCCCCCTACCCCCACGCCCATCATTCCTCCAAACACATCCAATCAAAATTTTTAGATATCCATTTTGTTCAGCGTAGTTAATTTTGAGATAGAAAAAATGTTTTTGAGGAGGACACTCCCATACAACGCTCAAGGCAAGGGTTTTAAGTTATGCCCCGGGGCCATATAAGGTTTTCATAGAAGGCGTTGCCGTAGAAACTTCAAAAAAATGCTCATTCGATTGGAAATTCAAAGATCTAGTACCATTTTTAATAGTCGAAAGTGATTGGAGGGCAACTAGCCCCCCCCTTCCACGCCCATCATTTCCCCAAACACATCCAATCAAAATTTTGAGATAGCCAATTTGCTCAGCGTAGTTGATTTCCAGATAGAAACTATGTTTTTGAGGAGGAAACTCCCCCACAACCCTCAGGGCAAGGGTTTTAAGTTATGCCCTGGGGGCATATAAGGTGTTTAGAGAAGGCGTTGTGGTAGAAACTTCAAAAAACGCTCATTTGATTGGAAATTCAAAGGGCTAGTGCCCTTTTTAATAGTCGAAATTGATTGGAGGGCAACTAGCCCCCCCCCCCACGCCCATCATTTCCCCAAACACATCCAATCAAAATTTTGAGATAGCCATTTTGTCCAGTGCAGTTGATTTACAGATAGAAAACATATTTTTGAGGAGGACACTCCCCCACAACCCTCAGGGTAAGGATTATAAGTTATGCCTGGGGGCATATAAGGTTTTTATAGAAGGCGTTGTCGTAAAAACTTCAAAACAGACTGATTCGATTGGAAATTCAAAGGGCTAGTACGCTTTTTAACAGTCGAAGTGATTGGAGGGCAACTAGCCCCCCCCCCCGCCCATCATTTCTCTAAACAAATCCATTCAAAATTTTGAGATAGCCATTTTGTTCAGTGTAGTTGATTTCCAGATAGAAAATAGATTTTTAAGGAGGACACTCCCCCACAGCCCTAAGGGCAAGGGTTTTCAAGTTATGCCTGGGGGCATATAAGGTTTTTATAGAAGGCGTTGTCGTAGAAACTTCAAAACAGGCTCATTCAATTGGATATTCAAAGGGCTAGAGTAGAGGAGGGGGTACCTGCGCGACGATCACCTCGTGGTTTATGGTTTTCTCAGTGAGAATGAAAAAACAGGAATTTTCTCACTTGAAAAACCATGAATTTTGTCACATTTATGGTTGTTTTCATGGATGGATATGTGTGTTGTTCGATTTATTTGATGTTTTTCTCGGATGTCAACATCAAATTATGGATGTTTTATTGTTTTTGTCAGTGAGAATTTGAAAAAAACAGGAATTTTGTCACATTTATGTCTGTTTTTATGGTTTTTGTCAGTGATAATTTGAAAAACAGGAACTTTCTCACATTTTTGTATGTTTTTATGGTTTTGTCAGTGAGAATTTGAAAAAACAGGAACTTTCTCACTGAGAAAACCATAAACCCAGTGGTGTAGTCACGAGTCAGAACACCTGTGCTGTCGACCTCAATTCACCTATCGTGAATCAATAATTCCCCTTAGAAACAACAAATTAATTTCCCCTTTCTTGACAGATCAATCAATCAACGACATCATCTGTCAGACTTTAAAAATTTTCGCCTAGAAACATTTCTCCAGGAATAGATCCAAATCATTAATGTCTTTGCCTCGGGAACAGTTCTACTGGTCGAACTCCAAAGGATATTAATAACCAAAGGCCATGGAAACAATTAGGCAAGAAACATCTTAGCGATGAATTGTTTTAGCGCGCGAAAAGGTTTCATATTAATTTGAAATGCGTTAGCGCAGAGATGCCAATAACAAAGGAACACGCTGAATTTACGTTTAGGGATTATTTGGGCGAAACCGTTTTAGACAGGTTATGGAACTATTTCGGCGAAACAGATAGAGACATTTTAAAAGAAGATTTTTGAAGAGATTTTAGAAGAGAATTTGAGTGTGGTCGTTATAATACACAAGTTTTATTTGAACAGGGTTGTGAGGTCCTCTAACCCAACCCCAAAGGGTTCCAATCCTCCTACCCCAACCCCGAAGGAAGCCCCCGGTCCTCAAAGCCCCCCAAACTCCCAAAGGCCCTCCACCGGTCCCCCAAAGGCCCACCCAGACCCCCAAAGGCCATCCCCAGGCCCCAAATGTCCCCCAGGCTCCCAACTGTCCCCCGGACACTCAAAGGCCCCCAAGCTCCCAAAGGGACACCGGTCCCCCAAAGGCCCACCCAGACCCCCAAAGGCCATCCCCAGGCCCCAAATGTCCCCCAGGCTCCCAACTGTCCCCCCGGACACTCAAAGGCCCCCCAAGCTCCCAAAGGGCCACCGGCGCCCCAAAGGCCCACCCAGACCCCCAAATGCCATCCCCGGGCCCCCCCCAAAGGCACATCGAGCTCCCAAAGGACCAACGGGGTCCCAAAGGCCCTCCACCGGTTCCCAAATGTCCCCCAGGCACCCAAAGGCCCTCCCGGCGCCCCAAAGGCCCACCCAGACCCCCCAAAGCCCTTCCCGGACCCCCAAGCCCAACCCCCCGTCCCCAAAGGTCCCCCCGAGCTCCCAAAGGACCACCCACCCTCAAGGGACCCACAGACCCTCAAAGGCTCTCCCCGAGCACCCGTCTTTCGTTGATGTGTGTTGTCTGAAACCTATGATTTGGGATGTGTAGTTTGCTACTTCAGGCTTTTCTGAGCTAAGGTTTCCTAGTATTTCCTAGGTGAATGTTGTCTGAAACCAATAGTTTGGGATGAGTAGTTTGCTATTTCAGGCTTTTATGAGCTAGGTTTCTTAGCCTTTCGTTGATGTGTGTTGAGTGAAACTTATGATTTGGGATATGTAGTTTGTTATTTTTGACTTTTCTGAGTTGGATTTCTTAGTCTTTCATAGGTGTGTGGTGTCTGAAACCTATGATGTGGGATGTGTAGTTTGCTATTTTCGACTTCTGAGCTGGATTTTATAGCCTTTCATGGGTATGCGTTGTCAGAAAATTATGATTTGGGATGTATAGTTTGCTATTTCAGGCTTTTCTGAGCTAAGGTTTTCTAGTATTTCGTAGGTGAATGTTGTCTGAAACCAATAGTTTGGGATGAATAGTTTGCTATTTTT
The DNA here is from genome assembly GCF_049724085.1 of Artemia sp. Qi Xiang Cuo. Taxonomy (NCBI): domain Eukaryota; kingdom Metazoa; phylum Arthropoda; class Branchiopoda; order Anostraca; family Artemiidae; genus Artemia; species Artemia sp. Qi Xiang Cuo. Next base: position 23,822,302 of record NC_142802.1, on the reverse strand, counting down.
GTCTTTTCTGAACTTGGTTTCTTAGTCTTTCGTTGGTGTGTGTTGACTGAAACCGATGATTTGGGATATGTAGTTTGCTATTTTTGACTTTTCTGAGCTGGATTTCTTAGTCTTTCATAGGCGTGTGTTCTATGAAACCTATGATTTGGGATGGGTGGATTGCTACTTTTGACTTTTCTGAGCTGGATTTCTTAGCCTTTCATAGGTGTTTGTTGTCTGAAACCTATAGTTTGGGATGACTAGTTTGCTATTTTTGACTTTTCTGAGCTAGGTTTCTTAGCCGTTCATAGGTGAGTGTTGTCTGTAACCTATGATTTGGGATATGTAATTTGCTATTTCCGACTTTTCATAACCGGATTTCTTAGTCTTTCGTAGGTGTGTGGTGTCTGAAACCTATGATTTGGGATGTGTGGGTTGCTATTTTTTTTACTTTTCTGAGCTGGATTTCTTAGCCATTCGTAGGTGTGTGTTGACTGAAACCTATGATTTGGGATGGTTAATTTGCTATTTTCGACTTTTCTGAGCTAGATTTATTAGCCTATCATATGTGTGTCCTTTCAGAAAATTATGATTTGGGAGGTGTAGTTTGCTTTTTGGACTTTTCAGAGCAAGGAGTATTAGTCACTCAGAGGTGTTTGTTGTCTGACACTTCGAGTTTGGGATGAGTAGTTGGCTATTTCAGACTTTTCTGAGCTAAGGTTTCTTAGTATTTCGTAGGTGAATGCTGTCTGAAACTTATGATTTGGGATATGTAAATTACTATTTCGGGCTTTTCTGAGTTGGATTTCTTAGTCTTTCATAGGTGTGTAGTGTCTGAAACCTATGATTTGGGATGTGTAGTTTGCTATTTTCGACTTTTCTGAGCTAGGTTTCTTAGCCTTTCATAGGTATGTGTTGTCAGAACATTATGATTTGGGATGTGTAGTTTGCTATTTCAGGCTTTTCTGAGCTAAGGTTTTCTAGTATTTCGTAGGTGAATGTTGTCTGAAACCAATAGTTTGGGATGTGTAATTTCCTATT